>NC_052051.1:157851756-158151756 GCF_903992535.2 Arvicola amphibius
AAATGAGCTCACAGAGGCTTATATTAATTATGAACTATTTGAACTATTGCTCAGGTTTATTACTAAATACCTATTACACCTTAAATTAATCCGTAATTTTTAACCTATGTTTAGTCACATGGCTTGGTATCTTTTCTTAGCAAAGCATTCTCATCTCGCTTCCTCTGTGTGTGGCTGATGACTGCATCTTTGCCTTTTCTTTTCCCAGAATTCTCCTAGAAGAATTCTGGCTGCCCTGACTATACTTTCTGCCAGGCTACTGGCCAAACAGTGTTTTATTAAAGCAATGCAAGTGACAAAATTTTAGAGTATCCAAGAGCATAACCCCACAGCATTTTCCCTTTTTTCTCTTTAAAACAAAAATCTCTGAATCTAATACTTTTTGTTTAGCTTTTTCCTGATCATTATCCATAACAACTTATGAACAACATTCTGAACAAAGACAAACATCCACAATCAATTTTTTGGGAATGTGGGTGTAGTTATCTAGGCTACTTCTAACTGATTAGAGACACTGATAATTTTATAGGGACACAAAGAAAATTTAGAATTATGGTCAAGTCCTCACTGAAATATTCTGTGAAATTGAATCCATCTCATCCAGCAGTCTTGAGGCTGTTCTGAATGCAGAACTTAGAAGAAACTGCAACAGAGGTGTTCTGAAACATTGGATCATATGGGTCATTTGTTCCTATTAGAGATTTTGCAGGGCATCTTCCTCAAACAGACCTTATCTTTCTTAGCCAAAAATGAATCCACAGCCTCTCATTTTCTGTAGAAACAAAAGCAAAACTTCTTCTCCAAATTTTAAAGACAAGACATTTTCTAAATACATAGATTAGATTAATTTAGCATCTTTTATAATCAAATATCTTTTAGCAGCTGTTGCTCCTTTGTCAGCAGTCAAAAAACTCAAAGACAACACAATAACATTCAGTATCCAGATTCTCTGCATTTTCCATGTTTATGTGGCTTTTGTTTAAACTCTATATTTTTTATTTTTTAAATTTTATTTTATTTTTTGAGACAGGGTTTCTCCGTGTATCTTTCCCTGTACTGGAAATCACTCTGTTTGAGGCTGGCCTCAAACTCGCAGAGATCCACCTGCCTCTGTCTCCTAAGTGCTGGGATTGAAGGCATGTGCCTCAACACCCAACTGCTCTATTTCTTTTCTTTAAGGACCTTTTCTATTCTTTTCCTTCTCTCTACTAAGCCTATGTATATTTTTAAACACACTGTAAACCTTTTAGAGGTCTTTTTGTTTTTTTTGTTGTTGTTTGTTTTTTCAATTCAAATCTGTTTTTACTGTATACCTCTACCTTTTTCTGCCCACATGAATTTAATCTGCTAAGTGATAATAACTAGGATTAAAGCTGTGCCTTTCGCAGCTGGCTCTGCCCCATTCCTTAGTTCCCTGAGCATCTAGTTTCATGGAGGTAGTTTAGGCAGGTGTCATGTTTATTGTCACAACTCTGCAGAGTTTCTAGGCCCAGGCCATCATTAATAAGCATGCTGTTGGCTGCTCATAAACACCATTTAATTGTTTTGTAGTGGGGCCTCTTAAAAAAGCCACCATGTGTTTTTTGCTACTAAAGCTGATTCAGGAAGCCTTTCTTAAAGGTACCACATACCTCTGCTTGCCATCAGCACACTGAGTCTACTGTAGTAAAAACAGTTACCAATAAGCTGCGCTTGACTCTGTTTTTGTCTGCCTAGAATCTTGTTTTTAAGTTTAATCAGGGTTTATATGGAAATTCTTACCAAATATTTGGGTGACATTTTTAGATGGAAGTTCCTGGCCCAACTTTTGGACCCTAACTCTGAAAACCCCCAACAGTAACTCCATAGCAGAAAGTGGTGAAACTCCCTACTTGGTTGTGTTGCTAAAGAAATTAATTTATTCATAGTTAACTCATTGACACATTCCTATTTTTTTCACCATCTCCATGCTGGTAGTAACAGTAACAAATAAGTATTAATGATCCCCAAGCTATATTGATGTTTCCTGAAAAAAAATCACTGTAAAAAAGACAAAATAATAGTATTTCTATTAAACAACTATGCAGTTCTATATCAAAATGACAGGGGCAACTGATTTATGGAGCGAAAGGGGTTAGGTTGTAGTTGGCTTTCTAACAAGGGTTCATGCTGGAAGGTAAAATATTCACTTTATAGCCTGGGAAAACAAGGGAAGGGGAGACTTAGAGATGAGGATTCCATCTAGAAAGCACCCTCCACTGTGGTTCCGCAGTACCAAGTTTAGTATGTGGATTTTTCCAAACCACAGGACAGTCCTATTAGGAGCTTATGTTAAGTAGAACCTACAGTTATGATGTCATTTTTGCTATGATGCCTTATAGAATTTTGAGCTCTGAGGCCAGGAATGGAGGATTATGCATGGTTAGGAAGTTAAAAAAAAAAAAATACATCCATGGGACTACAGGTAGATGTGACTACATCATTGTTCGGTCAGAGAAAAGGTTGTCACTCTGACCAGATGCTGGGATGGTAGACATCAATCGGCATGAAGACACACATTGGTACATACTGGCAAGCACAAGCACACACACAGGAACCCGCAAGCAGACACACAAAAGCAGGATGACAAAGATGAAGACAAAGGAAATAATGTGAAGGTATTGGCCCTTTGTCTCAAGGCCCTATTTATATGAAAGCCCATAGCAGTGGTATTTTGCAGTAATAGCTATATTCTACATCACACCATAGCTTATTTTGTGTTCTCTGAAAAACTGCTATCAGTCATTATCTAGTTCGTGCCATATATTCATATCAACATATTATCTATACATAAATTGGCCCTCTGTTTCCTAGATTAATTTATCTGTTTCTCAAGGCTTGAACGCTTAGTATTTTCCTCACTCAAAATTTCACTTTGAAATAATCACAAATCTTCTAATAAAATCTTCAGTTGCTCATGCATACTATGTTAGTCATGGTAGGTGGTGGTTAGGTGGTCACATCTCTAAGCCACTGCAGTTGTCACAAGTGCCAAAGTCTCAGGCAAGCTTGCAGGAATCCAATAGACAAAGAAACACTGTATTTGATTGCTTTTATCCTACTGGATGATCACTTTCCCATGTCTTCCAGGCTGTTGGAAGGGTGGCGCTGAGATAGCTGAAGAGATTACATTGAGCTTGCTCTAAGTCTTAAAAATGATTGTTCTTAAAGACTTATTAACCGCAAGATAAAAACATTCTGGCATGAATTATCCATTCTAACATAGAAGACTAAATATGCTAGGTCAATTGTTATTTTAATACATTAGAAAAATTACTGTACCTCTTTTTTCTAGATTTTAATCTCTGTAATTTTGTGAATACACACTTTCTATTTATTCCTGAAAATGAAGCTGTGGGCAGTAAATAATAGTCTTATGTTTTAAATTATGTTCAATTTAATATATTTAAAATAGACTATTAAAATATAATTATTAATAATTATATGCTTTGGGTAAATATTTCCAATTAGGCCTTGCCCAAAGTGTACTGAATATTTTTGAGTGTTATTTTAAACAGATAAAACAGAAGTTTATGACTAAATATTTAAAAATGTTGAGTGACACATGTAGTATATATTAATAACACAAGAATATAAAATCTATTTGTTGTCATTAATCTCGATTGTGACATTGTCTGCCTCCAGACTCAGCTAAGAGATAAGCTGCTGTGTATGCCTGGGAGGAATTTTCTTGATCATCTTGGAGTTGGGAATACACATCTTAAATGTTGGTGACTCCTTCCAGTAGAATCATAATACAAGGATATAGGGAGGGAACACTTTGCTGGTTGCTTTCCAGCAATTTTGTCCATTATTTTCCCACTACTGCTGCATTCCTTCACTGAAATAAAAACTCGGCTTTCAACATGGACTGAAGCCCATCAGCTCCGAGTCATCCTCCAGCCTTTGTCAATAGATTGGGTCTGCTAGGGCATACAGCAGCTACTGCGGTCTCGTCCTCTCCAGTGAGAGACAGCCACTGTTCACCTGCGAAGACTAAACTCCAAATTCTAACAATCTAATAAGTCCCTTTTAATATATGCATCCATTTTCATCATTCATAATTGTGTCATCATTAAATGATACATTTTTATTCATTTTCATTTTGAATGGGCAAAATTCATTTTGATTGTTTGATTTATAAGCATTGCCAACATTTTATCCCTTACCTTCAAATAAATTTTTGCTGCCTTCTCATGTGTATGTGGCTATATATTCATATATATGAATAAATAGCAAATTTATGTATATGGTGTTTATGTTGCTAGGCTAGACACAAACTCATTGTGCAGAAGTGGATAGGCTTGAACTCCTAATCCAAATATGTAGCAGCATATCTAGCTGAAAATAATACTTTAAATAAATATGGTGAACATTTAGTCTATAAGTGACATCAAAAGATCAGTCAGGTTAGCCAGGATTTGACAGTATGAATTCAAATATGTAAAAATGCATATCTGACCCTAAAAAGAAAAATTTCCCTACATAAACAGGTCATGCCTCAGGATAGCAAATAAGTACATTTCATTTGATCTACTCATTATTTATCAGAACGTATGCTACTCATTTATTTATTAAATAAAATAAACCAGATATCTAAAGACAACTTCTCTCTGAAGTAACTCAGATGTGGAGCAGACAATTGGATCTTCTTAAAGTTCAGAGTCAAGTCAAATGTTAGTGACCCAATGCTAGAGCAGCAACAAGGGAGATGGAATGACAGATGTTGGTCCAAAGAAGTATCGTTAGAGAGGATGAGTTAGTCCAGTCTTAATCTCACAGCAGTTAGTGCTAAAGACAATGCTTGTATTCTTGGAGAGTGCAGAGGTCTAAGTGTTAGCACCCTGAAATTTGTAACTATACAAGGTAAGAATTCCATTACTATGCTGGACTTAAATGTCACAGAATAAATGTACCTCAAAATAAATATGTTGCACACAGTTAACTGTCATTTCTGTTGATCTATTTTAAAAGGAAAAGTAAAAAAATCAACAAGACAAAAGTTACCCTTACTCCATATTTCGAATCTATAATAACAATAGAATTTAAAAAATTAACCATTCCAAGAACATCATCAAACAAGTTCTAATAATTTGTCTAATTTGTAATTTGCTACACAATCAAGTGCATTGAATGTTCCACTTACTCATGATGATATGGTGAGAAATTACATATCCAGCAGCTGTATACCCTGCTTTGCCCAACTTCCCATGAGTTCAATACACCAGGACCTAAGAGAGATCACTCAACAGTTGGAAAGAGTGTTTATTAGAGTGTTAATTATTAATTAACATAATTTCCTTAAGCATAAAGAAAGTTAGTTTCCATTAAAATTAAACAGGAAGAGGTGGTTCTCTGTGAGGTCGAGGCCAGCCATGTCTACAAGAGCTAGTTCCAGGACAGGCTCCAAAGCTGCAGAGAAACTTTGTCTCAAAAAACCAAAACAGTAACTGCTCAGAGAAAGAAACAGAACAGGCTTGATGCTTTCCTTAATTTTTTTAAATGAGTATTAAGATGATTTGTATCCAAGGAGACAAAATCCTAAATCTGAGTTCAAGGTGAAAACAAAGAGAACTGACTAAAAACTGTGACTGGTACAAACCAAAGGCTGCTGATGTGAGATGCAAATTTCTGCAGGGATTTTTGTGCTACTGATATTGGTGAGGCACTCTCATCTCAGGCTTGTGAACTTCTTATTTAAATGTTGGCTTCTTTTTAGTGTGGGAGAAGCTTCAAGTGCTCTTTAAATCAGACTCTCCTGTTCTCTATTAATAAACTATGGCTAAAAGCCTCCTTCAGCTGTGAAAATGTCAGGAAAGAGCTAGGGAGACTGGAATATTTTTTCAGGACTTAACTAGGTTGTGGCACACATACCCTTCACACCGATTTCTCATGACATCTTTTTGTTGTTGAGAGTTTTGACTGACCCTGCTTTCAGAGTCCAAACGTTTATTTTTCACAAAATCTCATAGGCTGAAATCTATGACCTAACAAGCAGTAGTGCTAGGAAATGGGGCATTGAGGGGCAGGCTTGTTCATGTGGGAAGAGAGCTCTTTAGAGGAACAAATTTCTTATAAAACAAATTCAAGAGACAGGACCAACACCTGTGAGTATTACCCCTGAATCCAACATGATTCTCACCAGAGTGTGGCTGCGAGTAGCAGTTCCCAGACTCTAGTGTGGGAAGGAATAGATTCTGTGTCTGTAGACTACTCAGAACAAAGACCCCAAAACACCAACCAACCCAGGTTGTGAGTTTTCCTGTGGTAGGTGTCAAAAGAAATAGCCTAATAAAATCCTAATAAGGGGGAGAGAGAAGGAGACTGGAGGTGTACCATGAATGATAAAAGCCCAGAAGCAGAAACTGGGGTTCAACCCCAAAATCAGAAAAGCAGGGCAGCTAAGAGACTAGACAAGGCTTACCTCTACCAAGGCTGAACAGCTGTAAACTAAACAGACTAAGCCTCTCTCTCTCCTCTCATTTTATATTCCCTCTAGTGCTGGGATTACTGGTGTGACTTCCTAGTGCTGGGATTAATGGTGTGAGCCACCACCACTGGAGTTTGTTTCTGCATTGATCTTGTGTAGCCCAGAGTAGCCTTGAACTCACAGATGTCCATCTGCCTCTGTCTCCCAAACCGTGGGACTAAAAGTGTGTGTCACTCATTACCTGATCTCTAGTGGCTTTTTCTTAGCCTCTGTTTTTTGAGCAAGATTTATTTATTAAAATACAAATAATACACCACTGTAGGAAAGGGATAGGGAAGGAGGAGG
The DNA here is from genome assembly GCF_903992535.2 of Arvicola amphibius. NCBI lineage: Eukaryota > Metazoa > Chordata > Mammalia > Rodentia > Cricetidae > Arvicola > Arvicola amphibius. Next base: position 157,858,550 of record NC_052051.1, read on the forward strand.
AAAGGAGAGAGAGAGAGAGAGAGAGAGAGAGAGAGAGAGAGAGAGAGAGAGAGAGAGAGAGAGATCCAAACCTAAGAAGCCGTGTTTGTCTGTTTGTCTATAGACCTGTGCTAACACGTGTTCACAATACACTGTAATAAGTGGAAGCTTATTCTGTGACCACATTGCACTCCAGCCCAGGTCCCAAGATTAGAAGACCGAGACACTATATTTACAATCTCCTCAAGACCACTGTAATCCAGCATAGAGAGAGACTCCAATTGCCTCTGTCCATGGTTTTTGGAAGGGAAGCTGTGTAAAAAAGAGGAAACAATAGAAGCAGTTAAGAAGTCCCTGCTTTTGTATGTGAAACTGTGCCTTGTCCTTTGGGACTGAGCCAGTATTCAGCCTGCTGACGAACTTGGTATAGGCATTAGAAAAATTACTGTGGAAGAAAATACTCATTCATTTCCATAGAGAATGGGATACTGAATTGAATATTACAAATAAAGGAATTTATTTTCCATTCAGACATGGCTACTTTAATTATATTTACAAATATTTTTTAAATTGCTTGATATATAAAACCTATATATTCATACAGTATCTGTGTATTTTTTGTCATTGGAGAAAAAAGGGCTATTCACATACATGAATTACCTTTTACCTTGATGTAGGGATCTTAACACGTTTACCCAACACAAGTTTTATATGTATGCAAGGCCACCTATAAATCCGAGCCTTTTCAGTTAGCCTGGGCAAAGAAATTATAATACCTTACTCTGTCATCTTGCCACACAAGCAATAAGGTCGAAAGGCATTGCGTATTCTTAGAAACAAGGTTTCATCACTTGATTGGTTAAATATGCTTGTTGGTTTCTGCATTCTTATTATAGCATACTATGTTGATCCATCCATGCAAACATACATTGATGTGTCTGTATGTCTTATTTCCAGAAAAACTTTCAGATACAGGATGGTGGTGGAAGAACATAAGGTATAAATGGGAAAACTAGACTTGATTCATGGTGACAAGGCTGTGAACTTGCCACTGAAATGAACCTTTCAACATAGTGTTAGTCATGACATATTTGGGCTCAGTGCTGTTTCTTCAGAGCAGTGTATACTGGTTCCTGCCCACTCAGTCACTTATTTAATACCATCTCTGGAGAATGCTAATGGGTTTCTTTAGAAAATTGGTAGTTGTAGTCATTACTCACATTTTAAATGTGTACAGAATGTAACTTGAAGCATTTGCCGGGGTTTTAACCATGAGTTGAGCTTCATTATAGAACATCTGTCTATTAACTTTGATTTCACAGAACTCATGTTTTTCAACTTATTTCACATTTCATTGAAATAACCCAGCTTCTTCTACAGGTCACTCTGATGAGCTGTAGGGATGTGTGTTCAAGGAAACTGGAACACTAACTAAATTGAAGATGGTCTGGAGGGTTGGACCAGTGGAAACCTCTCTTTTCTGACTGAACTTGAGGTTGGAACATGAAGTTTGTTCAGATGATTCTAAAAATGTATCCTGTAAAGTTTAACATCTGTTCTCAAATATTTCAATAACAATTTTTATTAAAGATAAATACATTTTACATATATATTCTGAGTGTTAACAACATGGCTCTTAGCCTTTGTAATTCAGAGAAAATGCTTTTCAACTTATTTTTCCATATTTATATTTGTTAGCATGGTAATACACTTTTGGAAAACTAAGCAGTTTTATAAGGGCATATTTTTAATTTTTGATGTGTTTATATGTTTATAAAGGAAATTCTTTCATTTGAATTATAGTAGCAAAGTATGTTGACAGAGATTTCTGTTCTGCCCACCCAGCAGCCCACAGCTGTTCAGTCCAAAAGAAATACACAGAGACCTACATTAATTATACACTGGTTGACCTATTAACTCAGGCTACTTAGTAATGAATTCTTACATCTTACATTAACCTATTATTCTTGTCTGTTAGCCATGTGGCTTGGTACCTTTAATCAACAAGGCAATTTCATCTTGCTTACTCTCTGTCAGGGCAATGAGAACAGGAGAATTCTTGGAAGAACAAAGACGCAGAACAGGAGAATTCTTGGAAGAAGAAAGACGCTGTCTGCAGTCATCACGCAGACACAGAGGTTGCAAGATGTGACTGTCTTACTGATGAAAGGTAGCAAGCCATGTGGCTAACAAAGACAAGTATATTGGGTTAATATAAGATGTAAAAATTAGTTAATAAGAAGCCTGAGCTGCTAGGACAACAAGTTTATAATTAATGTAGACCTTTGTGTATTTCTTTCAGACTCAATGACTGCATGTCTAGGTGGGAGAGAAATCTTTGTCAAGAAATGGCACCAATGTGGACAGCTAAATCCACATCAGCTTCCTAAACTGAGAATGTTTGGGAAGTAATTCTAGTCACAAAAGAACAGAGTTAAGCATGGCTTCTTGGTAGCAGCATTTTCTCGGGTAGACTATGTTTGCTAGAGGCAAGCACATCTTATTTAAGAGAGATTTCCTGACTCAGGTGCAAAAACCTTACAGCTCATTTAAGAGGTCCTTCCATGAAACATTTAAATGATGTTGATGAATAGCTGACTGCATGCTTTATAGTGGTGACAGGAACCTTTGAACTCCACAGAGTTCTGGCAATAAACATGGCCCCAGCCAATACCTCTGCCATAAAGCTAGCCTCTCAGAAAGCTAAGGAATGGGGCAGATCCAGTCATCAAAGCCACAGCTTTAATCCTAGCCATATCATTAAATTTTATCAGCGACCAGGCAGGAAGTATAGGCAGGCAGACCAGAAAAGGAGAATTCTGGGAAGAGGAAAGACACAGTCTGCATTCGTTACTCAGACATAGAGGAAGCAAGACGATACTGCCTCGCTGATAAAACACTACCAAGCCACGTGGCTAACACAGACAAGAATAATTGATTAATATAAGATGTCAGAATTAGTTAATAAGTAGCCTGAGCTAATAGGCCAAAAGTTTATAATTAATGTAGACCTCTGTGTGTTTCTTTGGGACTGAATGGCTGCAGGTTGTGGGATCAGCAGGAGAGAAATCTCTGTCAACAAAAGTAGAGCATTCTTCCATTCAATATTGTTCTCCAATATCATTTGTTGCTTTCTCCATGTGTGGTTTCATTAAGATAATATAAATAGTACCATCTTCCCATTAGTTTAGACTCATGTATAAGTTAGCAGTTATCCCGAAGGCCATAGCTACTCTGTATGCTGATGGCTCTGGATGTCTCTCAAGTTGTGATTGTGACTAAAGTCAGATGAATCTACTATCATTCTGTGGCTGGAAAGAAAATGGGACAACTGAGTTCTGGCCAGAAATGTCCAATTTTCACAAACATGGGGAATTTGTTTGTTTTCTGAAGTGGGTGTGGGGGCTTGAGTTATGTATATTTATGTGTGTATGTGAATTCATCGGACCTATATATCAAGGATCTATTCACAATGCAATCCCTTCAGTCCTGAAACAAGTGTGTGTGTGTGTGTGTGTGTGTGTGTTTATATAGAGAGAGGCTTCCACTGCTCTGTATACATATTCTGAGAGAGGGGAGGGAGATTCTTTCTTTTAAAAAAAAGCACATTCCAAATAATTTGGTATAAATTAAGTTTTTCAAATATCTGTATTGTCATTTTGATTTTACATGCTTCAATATTTTCTGGAATGGTCAATCAACATTACATTTTAAATTATTTCTAGCGTGGGATGCATTATGCTGACTAAAGAGCCACAATCTTCTTGCTTATTATTATAGAATATTTTAAATGAATTAATATTTAGAACTAATTAGAATGCATTTCACAGCTAATGAATCATACAAATGAGGTCCTACTTTAGAGAAATACACCAAAAGGCATTCTGAGGACTGGATAATCAGCACTCCATACTGTGTTTGCTTTATATTTTGTATCAGAATAATACTATTATAGCCTAGGGAGATGTATTTTTGGCTATATTTTAATTACTGAAATGTAGAGAGGAATTGTGGTGTCAGGTATGGGAAGATTCTGCTAATCAGAATGCTTCAGAGGTTAATCTAGATTGTGAGAAGACCGAAGGGATAATTTAGATCCAGTAGGCTGTGGCAAAAGTTGTTTCCAAAGGCTGTGCTGTACTCTTCAGCAATGGTTCTCCTTATTTGACCTTCCTTGCAGAAGCACAAAAATCTCACTTCGAAAGATGGAATTTACTCTCTTCCTCTATGTGTTCTGTCCCTGGGACTCTTTCCAGGGAGTTACATGGAAAGGTCCCAGCAAATTTTTCACCATGAAGCAGCACCAACTTCTGGCCTTCTGAAGAGGATTACTCCTTTAAATCATATCCAGGCTAAGGTGAACAATACACGAATCAAAAGAAATTCCTGGTCACTCTGCAAAACTGAGAGATGTAACACGTTGTGTTGTTTAAACTGACTAAGTCTGGGGGATGTGTGTTATGCAGCTGAACATAACAAAACTCTGCGTAATAAATAGTGTTTGTTTCAGAACAACTCTTGCAAATTTTACTCTGCTTTGTTGTATGAAATTTCCATTTTTCTACTTGTTTTTTTATTTTGTTGTTATTATTTTTGCCACAAATTACTGTGGAGAATTGCAGCACATACTCTAATGAAAAAAAATGAAGGTTACTATGGTTGTAATAAAATTAAAAATTCAAAAGCAGGCTACTTTGACAAAAGATATGCTTTTAGACCTAATGGGACAGGTAAGTTTATTTAGTAATAGCCATAAGCCCAAGAAATGCTCTTAGTTTAGAGTTTGAACAATCACTACAAGGAGAAATGGAGACACTCTTTGATAACTTCTGAAATTGAATTTTGAGAAGAGAAAAATACAGAACTATGGTAGTATAAGAATAAAGTATGGCAATGGGCATCCATATTCCCAGGTTTATATTTATATTTGTATTTCTGAGGCAAGAAGACTGACAACTTGAGCTTACTTTGAACTATGATAAGAATGAAGCAAAATGAGAGTGGAGGCAGAATATAAGTGACAAATACATTCAAAGAAAGGAAAATGTCACTTAAGGTTTATGAAGATGTCCTACCATAGTTGTGCAGATTCTGTGGTCATGCATGAATGAGGTGTGTATCCAACTGTAACATGGAGCACAGGCAGAAACAAAGGCCAACCTTCAGTCTCCTTGCAGCAGTATGTGCTAAGCTACATTTATGGGAAAACTCTACAGTGTCGCAGCAGATAGACTCTGTCTGCTGTCACCTTTTGCTCCCTTAACTTCGCTTACCTTTTACATAAGCCTCTGGGTATACACATACTTCAAGATGCATGCCAGTGTATTGTTGTGAGATATTTGCTTGCACTTTGTAAAGATACATCACTGTGATTGGTTTAATTAAAAAGCTGAATGGTCAACAGCCAGGAAAGATTTCTGGGGCAGAGAGGATGCAGGAGGAAAGATGGGTAGAATTATAAGGCGATACCAGGCACGCAGAGCAAGCAGAATGGACTTTACAAAGTAAATGTAACCAAGCCGCGTAAGAGTTAATTTAAATTACAAGAACTAATTAGAAACAAGCCTAAGCTATTGGCCGAGCATTCATAATGAATAAGTCTCTGTGTCGTGATTTGAAAGCTGGCTGGTGGGACAGAGGAAGATGGACATCAGTGTATGCTTTCATGTTTATCAAAAGAAAAATATACCCTAACTTACTTAAAATGCTGAAGAATGCATGTGTCTTCTCTTTAAACAGAAGATTCACTTTCAGAATTGTATCAAGAATATAGGTTCCAACCTACCTTACACTTGGCAAAAGGTTCTCAGTAACTCAGTCCCCTTTCAGTGTACTTTCTTTGTTACTTCATAGGAAAAAAGATATCACTTCTGTATCATATCTGCTAAACATCTAAAAATTAAAATAAAAAATACAAGGAAGTTTATGTGTCAGTTTTTATAGGTGATTGAACTATGTCATTTTGTTTTTAATTATTATATTATGTGTGTGTTATCCTTTTTAAAAATGAAGGAAGGAAAACCAGTAAATTTCACCGCAGCTCCACAGTGAAGATGAAAACATTTTTAAAGAGAAAATTGCATGTATGATAACCACATAATAGTTTTCTAAAGGACCTTTTGTGCATTGCCATTTTTTTTATTTTTTCAGACACATATTCCTCATGAATAGAAGATACTCAAGACATTCTTTGTGGAATGTAATCAATTCTGTGCTTATCTTCGGCCTATGCTAGCCAAGAACATCTTCTGCACACAAGTAAAATTCTTTTAGCCTTTATCTCCACATAGCCCTATCGGTCCCTGGGTAGGAAAGGATGCTTGACAAGGGAATCAGCAGCAGAGTTAATCTCCAGCTCTGCTATTCATGTCTCAGCTTCTGTTCACTCAGAGATTTCCAAGTAAGAAGGAAAAGATACCTTAGAAACAACTAGGGCCCATTTGCGATTCAGGAGTCAACATGGGAGTTGGCAATAAAGGCTTATTGTTTCCTCATGAGACACTACTCCTGTGAAAACAGATGCCTTATAGTAATGCAGTTTTGTTACTCCCATAGTTATGTATTTTAGATAAATAGATAATTAAGTTTGGCATTATGAGGCCACGTAGCAATAAATATCTGTGTACATTTTCCATCATGTGTTTACTCTAGGAAATGTTATATAACCACAGGAAAATTTCAAAGATTATTACTGTCTTCATGATGATTATTGTTGTTGCACTGAAACAGAAGTGTTTTTCTGGAATTAATGAGTGCATGAAAGCAGTAAACTAGGAATCAAATGGCAGGCTGCTTTTCTATTTCCAGTTGAGAAAAAATAAAGGGAATATGCCTAATACTGGTAGAAGAGCTTGGTAGCTAATTCTTTAGTTTGCTTTCTTTTTCTGTAATAAACACCATGACCAAAAGTGATTTGGAGGAGGAGATGGTTTGTTACATCATACAGCTGACAGTTCATCATAAAAAGAAGTTAGGGGCAGAACTCAAGGCAAGAGCTGAAGGAGAGACCATAGAGAAATGTTGCTTACTGACTTGCTCTCCAAAATATGTGGTATTGGTCACAGTGGACTGCTTACTTCCACATCAGTATTTAATCAAGAAAATGTCCTACAGGCTTGCCTGCAGAGTAATGTGATACACACATTTTCTCAATTGAGATTTCCTCTGTCCAAATGTCAAGTTGTACCAAGTTGATCAAACTAGCCAACATGTAATATAATCCTACCCATTAGAAATTAAAGATGACTACTGTCGAGAAACTAAGTAAACTCAGAGAAAGGGGATGGAGAGGGAGGGAGGGAGACAGCAGCAGAGACAGTCAGACAGAGAGCGGGTGGAGTGCACATAGAGGGTACCAGATCTCTAGTACTTTCCTTGTTTTAGAACCTGAAACACTGGTGGAAATATTACACAATAACCCCCAGTTAGTTACTGAATTTACCCTGTCCAATAAGAAAATCAAGCAACTTCAGAAATGCTTCGGTTATTTTGTAGAAATGGAAATTAGATTTTCTGTGCTATTTCTGTTTGGATAGAAATACTATTCAATACTAGGGCACATAAAAATAATATTTCTAGACATTGTGCCATAATGGTTTGGCAACTTGGAAATTAAGTCTGATGCCAGCCACAGCATCCTCCACTTATAACTTTAGCGCTTAGGAAATGAAGGCAGGAATATCAGGAATTTTAGGATTTTCTCAAGTACAGAGTAAGTTCCAAAGCAGCCTATGATTCATGAAACTCCATCTCAAAACAAATAACACTAAAAAAATATGACTTGCCCTAGTCAGTTCTCCCATGCCATTTTAGGTAACTATTCAAATGTCCACATGAACTATTAAGAGGAAAACAGAAATTAGCCAAAGAATATGGATAAAGTAATAGGGACATGTTTTGTGAAGTGTTTAATATTGACTTTAGAGACATAATGACATTAGTCAATGCAATAAGTATATCTGAAAAATTTTGCCTGATTATTTTAGAAACCATGATGATGAAAAATCAAGACTGATGTTAATATTTGAGAGAAAGCCATCATGGAAGAGACTTAAATGTTTTGTTTGTAGAGCTGTGGAAGTTTTTTGCATGCTTTGGCTTTCTAATCCCTGTATGTCATGACTCATGACTATGGAAAAAGCAAAGACATGTCCTAGAATATGAAGAGATGTATGCTCTAAGATCATAACACAAGCCCTTCATGGATTTTCTCAGGCTTTCTCCTCTAACTTCTCTTATGTCCCCCATTTCCTTTCCCTTTTCTTTAGTTATTCCTACACACACACACACACACACACACACACACACACACACCTTGCTGTGTCCTCTTAGTATTGCTCCTATGTATACTAGTCTAGGAGTGACCATTTCTGTTTTGATAGCTATATCAGGAAACCCAAGCCTGAAGAAGACTGATTCTTCCTCTTGCTCCTTAACTGTGCTTATAGATTATGATACCAATGTGGTTTTATCACTGTCAATATCAAAACATGGCAACTCAGTGTGGCAACTCAATGTGTTAGATTTCTAAGATTTGACATTTAAGTCAAAGACTATGGTACCCATCTTGAAAACTTTATAGCAAACCTTTGCCTATAAATGATGAGCTTTGACTCTACAGTGGCAAGAAAAGATTAAGATACAAATGCCTGTTTGAAAAGGAAGATGTTTTCCTAACACTTTTCTCCTATGATGTCAAAAAGTTGTCCCTACGTAGTCCTTGCAAGCCCCCACACAAAGCCTTTGTACACAGTGCAGTCTGAGTTGGCTAGACACTTTCACCTGACTTGGAAGTGGCTATTCTACCTTCTTGTAATTCCCACTGGATTCTGCTCTGCACTTTCCCTACAGAAACATCATGTTTTAGAATGGAGGGGAAGTGGAAGGAATGGTGCCCTGCTACTAGTTGGGGAGCTATTGCAATTGACAACTTCTGTAAAAATCAGGGTCAGGTTTTTTTGGTTGCTTGTTTTTTTTTTTGTTTTGTTTTTTTTTGTTTTTTGTTTTTTTTTGTCTGTTTGCTTTTAGGTTGTGCCCTTGGTAGGTTGACTTGTTCACCCATTCATTGGCAGATCCCTGATCTACCACTGCGACTCCTGCAGGCTCACAGCCTGTGTCGCTGTACCTCTTCTATGAACAGTGTGGGAAGTTCTCACAATGAGAATGTGTGCTGGATGATGCCTGATGACAAAGGGACCAAACTGTATGATGTCACTATGCTGCACCTCATCATAGGATACCAATATATCTGTGATTTGATTTATGAAAAGTAAATGCTTTAGTCACTTAGGAAGATAAGATTTCCTATAAAACTGATACGCTCTAACAAAATAAATTTCACTGTCTATTAAATAATAGGAAACATAGGACATTAAAAATCACAAAGCCTGTAATCTTATTTTAAATATTTTCTAATCACATAGAGAAAAGTTTAGAAATGCTTTATAACAGTCCATTAGTCACAGCAGTGCTGAGTTTGTACTTTAACTTCATGGTAATCCAAATGTGAGTTCCTCTGGCTGAATGGTAAGTGTCATTAAAGGCAGATGTTTATACTTTCCTGACTCCATGGCTGAATCACTGAATAAACCTATGACTTAATTACATTTTCTTTCTAATCCATTATCATACCATTTTTTATAAGTAGTTCCTTTGAATGCAGAAAATGAATCACTTTAGTTCATGGAAAAGATGTGGAAAAAATAGCAAACCCCAGTGCCTATTACACCATTTCATACTTTCATACACATACAACCTCTCTCTCTCTCTCTCTCTCTCTCTCTCTCTCTCTCTCTCTCTCTCTCTCTCTCTCTCTCTCTCTCTCTCTCTCTCTCTCTCTCCCTCTGTGTGTCTGTCTGTCTCTCTCTCCCCCCCCCCTCTCAAAAATAAACCAAAACCAAACATCAAATCAAACAAACAAAAGACCAGTAAGTCTGTGGGGTTGATAAACCCAGTGACACTCCAATGGGGCAAACTGGTTTTACCTTTGCCAGTGGATATCAATTTCAAATAAATTCTTGGTTAGGAGTGGGAACCCATGTCCAGTCTGTCTCTCAGTACTGAGTTCTATCTGGATTTCAGGTATTTTGTATACATTAGGGCTGCTGTATCTGTCACCTTGAAGCCACCCATCAGTTTTGGTTCTTACAATATTCCACCTCCTCTTCTTCATAGATTCCTGAGACTTGCGGGGAGGATTATGATAAAGACACCTCATTTAGAACTGAATATACTAAAGTTTCTCACTTGAAACACATTTTCCAGTTGTAGGTCTGTATTGATTTCTATCTACTTCCTTGATGAGCAATGATTTATAGATATAACAATATGATATTAAGAATCATTTCATTGTTGTTTGTTAAGGGTTTTTTCTCTAATCTCATGATATATCCAGGGTCAGGTTCTTGGCCACTTTAGTTTGGTAGTAAAGCATGCTTCAAGCTATGCTGGTGTGTTAGGTTTGTCCCAATGTTCAAAGGAGAGTGGGGAAAAGATAAAACAATTAGAGAGATACTACACAGCGCTATATGGCATTCAATTGATATGTGTTATTTTAGCATCCATAGAAAAATAAATAAGCAGATGTATATTGGTCAGGTTATTTAGACAAAAGACTTCCTAAAGTGATAGCCATGTTAGAAGAAAACCAATCCACAGACTCTGCAGCAATCAGTTCCAGGTGGCCGGTACTGACATTAACTTTCTCCATGTTATGCATTTCCATATAGTCAAGATTAACTAGGAACAGAGAAACTTGTTCTCAGACTGTCTTAGCTCCAATTCTCTTGCTGTGAGATGTCATGACCTAGCTCCTATTTGATGGCTATGAGGAGATTTCATGACCAAGGCAACTATTGTAAGAGAAAACATTTAACTGGGGACTTGGTAACTGTTTCAGTCACCATGACATCAAGCAAACAGACTTGGCACTGAAGCAATAGTTGATAGTTTACATCCTGATCAACAGGCAGGAGGCAGAGAAAGAAAGAGAGACTCAAAGTCAACCCCCAGAGACACATGTCCTCTAACAAGGCCACATCTGTTCCACCAAGGCCATGCCTCTTAATCCCTTCAAATTGTGACTCAATTGGGCTTGAAGTATGCAAGAATGAGAGCCTTCTCTCCCTATTAGGGCCAATTCATTGAAACTATCATAAAACTCAATACAAGATGGTTTACTTTTAGCTATCCAAATTCTAAAATCCCCTTATTGTCAGTCAGAGTATAGCAATGGCCTCATTGAGCCTCTTCTTACATCGAGTATACTTGCTTCCTAGAGGCTTTGAGCCTCTGCCACTAGTGGTAATGCATGCTTCCTGGCTATAGCAATCTTTGAATAACTATGTTCTGTTTGTTCCCATTTGAAAAGTCTTTACTTTTATACCTACAGTCCATAATCCAGTTTAATCATTTGACTGTATAGATAAACATCTGCTTTGGCACTCAAACAGGTATTGAAGCCTGCTAACTGGATAGAACGGCATCTAGAGTTCAGTGCTTCTATATGATGTTTGAATTAGAATTTCAAACAATCACAAGCACTTTTGTAGGTATAATGTTTTGGTTGAATTATAAAGATTTAAATTGACACCTAAATTTATACTGTTTCATTGCCTAGTTGGGAAATACGTCTTGAAAGAAGGTTTCACTCTCTTAGTTATTTTCCTGGTTTTCTATCCATCTCACTTATTCATGTATCAGTACCAAACATAATAAATGCTGCCATTTAAACTATCTAGAAATCAAACAACTATACACTGGAAGTTTTTAAAATATGATATGCTACTTATGCTGCATAACATAATTTATTTAAAAGGTATTTAATTTTTTCAAGACTCATAAGCAAAATCTTACAACTACAATTTTTGTAACTGTACACTATTACAAAATATACAGAAAATATTTAAGTGCATTTCTGAACCATGACCATAGATGCTTCTATTTACATTATACGACAATTAAGAAAGACATACAACCTGTGGAATTGTGGAAAATAAGAAACTGAGAAGTGGTCAGCCTTAATTAAACAGGACATCTACATCACATTTACTTCTCCCAAGTCTCTGGGATCATTGAGGAAGATTCAGAGGAAAGGCTGTAAGAGTTAGAGGCAAGGGATGGATGACTAAGTGGAAATTGTGTTCCAGATACAATAGGGCAGCTGTACATATGAATCGACAGCAGTTAAGACAGCATATGCAAGACTTGCACAAGCTCAAGCCAAAAAAGAAAAATGTCAGCATGTCAGCGTGGTGAGGGTAGGTAAGCACGAAGTCCTATTCCTAATGAAGGAGCTACTGGGAAATGACGCCTTCTGGAAGAGAGTCAGTATGTGTGTATATATATATATATATATATATATATATATATATATATATATATATCATGTGGAAGGTTAACCAAACACTAGTGAAAAGCAACACATCCAAGAATAGATGGAGATGGACAGCACCAACAATGGGGTGTGATGGATGGGGGGGGGGGTGAGACTTAGTAAGTAGTGAAGCTGAAAGCCAGTTATCCAGTAGGATTGGGGGAAGGGGATAAATACAGTAAAAGTACACTGTACAAAATTATCAAAAAAAAAACTAATAAATGAAGGAAAAGGACAACAAATAGAAATCACTATAAAAAGGCATTGCAGTACTGTTGAAAGTCATGCTAAGTGCTCTAGAGGAAGAAGTCAGTCACCTAATCCTTGGTAATGCTAGTATCAGCAGCACAATGGCCACTCAGAGTGGTGAACAACCTGGTGAGGCAGACTCAAGAAACATGGCTGTGAATGTCTCAGTAAGGGAACAACATCAAGAAAACCATATTGGTGATAGCAGCGCCATGCTAATAGTTCCCTCCCCTTCAAGCCTTCATCTTTAGTATGAGGCTCTTACAGCTTTTCTGTGCTTCAAAAAACAAATCAAACTTTCTGAGATGGAGCATAGTGTGTGTGTCTGTGTGTGTGTGTGTGTGTGTGTCTGTGTGTGTGTCTGTGTGTGCGTGTGGGTATATGTGTGTGTATAATACAGAGTAACACTCTGAGGTACATATTTTTATATGTGGTACAAAGAAAGAGAGAATTATTTTAACCAACTCTAGAGTTTTGGTTCCCACTTTCACTGAGGCTGCAAAACAAAATAGAATTCTAGAGAGTCCTTGCATTTAAACAATGTCAAGAGTAGTTACAGAAAAGTAGAGTTCATGCTTTTCCATCACTGTGCCTTATAATGCTGACACCATTGCTCACAGAAAACACTAGTCATTAAATTAATTTGAGCTTTCAGTCCTTAATGCTAAGTGTTCCCCCTCCCCCATAGGAAATATAACTCAAAGGAGAAGACATGGAGCCCTCACACCAAATTCCAACTAGCAGTAACAGGGAATTACATTGAGACACTGACTTTTTAGTATATTGTTTCAAACATTCCCTTTAACTTCTGCCTTCAATTAAAACAGACACATATGGCATCATTCTCCTTAAAATGTCACAGCCTAAATAAACCAAAGAGTGAGAAATGACATTCTTGGGGATTTGATAATGAGGAAAGAGAAAGCAGTGAACACGTGCCAAATGAAGGAGACGGGTTTTGTGGTCTAAAGCAGAGTAGATAAATGTGACTGCAGGCGACTGTACTGGCAGGCAGGGTGAGGACTTCCGGTGGGACCTGGACGGTGTGGTGGCTGGAGGCGCTGCCATGGAAAGAAAGCTAACAGTTGTCCTCTCTCTGTGGCGGTGAACGATGAGCAGTGAGCTGTGGAGATGTGCAGGGGGAAATGAACGTGGGAAGCTAGCTTCTTTATCTATGAACACAACAAATAGAAGTGTTTCAGGATCTCCAAGTTTTGTCCAAAAGACACGGGGCTGTGTGGGATATGACCCTTCCAGGCCGAGCCACTCAAGTTGTTCTTGGCATTGTCCTTTTTCTCAGATGAACTAAAGAGGATATGTGGGGATGAGGTGATCTTTGAGGATCTAAGTGGCAGGAGGCCACATTTGTCTGTGAGGATTATATCACGGTGTTAAAATACTGCAGGCACACCTTATCTCAAAATTGGGATATTGACGTCTTTGCTTTGCATCCCTGTAACTTCTTCCAATTAAGAAGGTATTTCACAAAATTATGTTCATTTTTTGCATATTAAATTTGCATTAGTTAGAAATCTCAAAGTAAATCTCAAAGTAGGAAATATGACTTTATGTAATTATACATTAAAGCATACATGTGCTAATGAATTTAAGATTTTTTATATTAAGATTTTTTTGCTATAGAATACTCAAAGAAACTTTACCTATTTATTTGTTTGTTTGTTTGTTAGTTTGTTTGAGACAGGGTCCCTCTGTGTAGCCCTGGCTGGAACTTGTTTTGTAAACCATAATGGCCTTGAACTCACAGAGATTCACCTGTCTCATTCTCTAGAGTACTTGGTTTAGAGAAGTGAACCACCAGTGGTTCGCTCAAAGGCAGTTTCCAAAGAAGAAATACTCCAAGAAATTGTCCAAACTATGAAAAGCAAGACAAAAAATATTTACATTTATATTTATTTCCAGGTTTTTTTGACAAAATATGGGAAAAGAGTACAAAAATAATTTCTTGAAATTTTCATTTTGAATCATAATATTTTTCATGGTAATTAAAAGTAAGAATATTCATAATAAAATTTAACATTTTTGAAGATAATTTATAGAATTTTCAAAGTGGAAGATAGTTCACACAAATGGGAAATGACTTAGGTCTTTATGGAATGAAAAATAAATGAGTGGTTTATAAAACAAAAGTACAAAATGTTATTTAGTTAGGACAGAGACAAAAGTCAAAGTCTTTATATTTTTTTTGTTTGAGACTAGAATAAACTATAAAATTCTTGTTTTCTACTTAGTGAATTTGACAACGAGCTCTCAAATACAGACAACTATGTTTTATTGTTTTTATTTCAATCTATGTTAATAAGATCTACATTTTAATGTATACGTTTGGCCAGTCCACATAAGCCATCAAAAGAACCCAGCATGATGGTGCACGCCTTGAATATCAGCACTTGGGAGGTTAAAGCAGGCAGATCTCAATGAGTTAAAGACCAGCGTGGTCTACATAGTACCAGAACTGGCTGACCTCTATTGTTAGATGCTGTCTCAGCAAACAAAAGCCATGAGAAGAGTTTCATAACATTTCCAAAAGCATAAGACTACAATAAGAAAGATGTTTTGTTGATCTTATGTTTATATGTTTTATAATCCTCTCTATAAATAAAAAGTAATGCTTCTGGCTCCAAAAGAATACACCATTAAGAAAGAAATGGATTTGGCCTACAAGGGTTAAGTTATAAAATGACATCTTTATGTAATTGGTGGACTTGATTTTCATAATTGGTTAGACCATTTTTTAAGTCAATTTTCTAAGGATGGCACAATTATTTGGGGATTTTATTCCACTGTATCACTGCAGACTCTCAAGGGGAGCAGAGAAATGACTAAATGTTTTATTGTTCAACTTTTCTTTATTTCTAAAAGAAGATTGAATTAACAATAGGAAAGAGCAAAATGAATATATTTCAAGATACAATATCATTAAAAGTGAGAGTTCTGAATTTAATGTGCTCCACTTCCCCCTCCAAATGTCCCTCCTAATTTATCAATTGAACTAATAATGTATAGTTGGGTAGTGTTTGAAGATGGCGCCGTAGAGAAGTAATTATGATTTTCTAAGGTGGTTAGGGTGGGACACTGTAAGAATTTAGTGCCCTGTGTGAACTGGCAGAGAAGAGCTGTCTTCCTACAATGCATAGGCATAGGTTGAGTTGGTTTTTTCACTCTTTAGGCTGCAGTGGATACAGCTGAATAAAATCTCCAAATAAGACTGCCTCCTTAGAAAGTGTAACTTCAATATTACACAGGATAAATGAATGTGATACATCTTAAACTGATATTCCACAGCAGACGCCAGTGAATTAGACATTGTTCCTAGGTGTCATGTCTGCAGGAACTTTAGTCTTAGAACTCCAACTTTAGAACCACATCTTTCTCTCTTCACCTTACTGTTGATTATGTAAGTCCTTGCTAAAGGAAAAATATCAGGTGCTTTACTGAGAGTTTGACTGGCAGCTTGTAATTCTCTCTTCTCTAAAAGATGTTTAAAACTCAGGATACACAAGACTCTAAGCAATCAGAGTCTGCATGTGGCACATTCTGTACTGTGGTGCACAGAATAACCAGAGGGCTTAAATGCTTCTCAGAGTCACCATCAATATGCTGTCGATCTATGGTTTCATAACTTGTCCAGTAACTCTTTTACCCAAAGGATAACCTGCATGGATGTTACTCGTAAAGTCACAATTTGAGACATCTCTCTCTCTCACACACACACACACACACACACACACACACAATTGTTTTTAAACAATCCCTTCTCATAGTGTGTGGTTATTTTGGGGACAAGCTAGCAAGAAAGCCAGGATGAACAAGCAGCTCTTCCACCTACATCTTCCTCTTGCCCAACTAAAGAAATAAGAGGAATCTAAAGAGAAGCTCAACACTCCTCATTAGCCACTCTCCATTAATACTGAGTTCGCAGTCATGCCACCTGTCTCCCTTCTGTTACAGAGAACCAGAGTATTGCTCACTCCTGAAGTCAACTCTGTTATAAACTCATTTTCATGGGTATCTGATAACTCAGAAATGTGCTCTTTGATATTCTCCTTTCTCCTCTGATGTCTTTTTGAGATTATTTATGAGAACATAGCATAGGACTTCACATCATTAAAACAACTCTTTGACTCTTGATTTCTTCCCAGTTCCCATTCCATTCATCCATTTACAGAAAATCTGTGGAAGAGTTAATCTATTAGCTGCTTCAAATAAGGGAATGTATTGAGGAACTAAACTGTGAGCTTCATCAAGCCTCTTGAGCATCTGACTTACAATTGTCTGAAAGGAAAATGGGTAATGCTTTGTGCTTCTAAATGTGGTAATTTGTCATACACTAATAGAAAGCAAAAACAGCTAGGTAAGTACTGAAGTTTATAGAGATGAGTTCAGGATAAGTTCAGGGAGAACCTGAAATTAGAATGAAGATTTACAATAGTACAGGGGTTATTCAGGTAGACTCTCGAGGGCTGAGAGGGTTGTGGGTGTGGGCAGTAATACATTAAGAAAAAGAGCCTGGCATGTGGAAAAGGGCTGGGCACCAATATACTGGGACTTGAGTGATCAGAAGATTAAATAAGTTATAAGAGCAGCCTCAGGCTCCAGGACAGACCAAGGAGGCTGAGAATGGTGTCATGAGGAAACTGGATGTTTGGCATGTGAAATGCAAAACCAATATGGGATTTTTTTTTTTTTTTTTGGTTTTTCGAGACAGGGTTTCCCTGTAGTTTCTAGAGCCTGTCCTGGAACTAGCTCTTGTAGACCAAGCTGGCCTCGAACTCAGAGATCCGCCTGCCTCTGCCTCCTGAGTGCTGGGATTAAAGGCGTGCGCCACCACCGCCCAGCCCAATATGGGATTTTTGAGCAAAGAAATTTCAGCTTTGATTTCGTGTGAGAATAGACTACTAAGAACAATGAGACTCACAGGGAAACAATACCAAAAACTCCGGCCTGTGGGGTAATTGATACATGCTTGATCATAGCACCTGGATTGAATGTGTTCAATTGTGTAAAATCAGTATTGTCATTTGAAAGTCAATCATTGAAGTAAAATTAGTGTCTGAGTAGGATTACTGTAAACCGGCTCTCACTGAGAGATCATAATAGTGAATGCTTATGTGACTGCGTTATGACAACTAGATATTTGGATAAATAATTACTCCAAGATATTTTACAGACAATTAAGTTTAAGTAAAGGATGTATCCTTCATGATGTGATGGATCTCCTTTAAATAGTTGTAAGCTTGAATGGAAAAAGGAGAGGGGCAGCTAGTGACCATTGCAGCTTTGTACCAACTCTTCTGTAATGATCAGCCTGTGGGCACGACTACTGAAGAGGACTTTCCAATTGTGGGCTAATACAGCACATGTGGCGGGGCTGTTCCCTTTGTACACTTTTTAGCGAAATGGGCACTTTTATATATCGTAGACTCAGTCACTTGGATCAGGTGATAGGCATTGAAACCTTGACTTGTGTATTGTTCCTTTAGCACTGACTGCCTGTGTGTGTCAGATACTAGTTAGGCTTCTGGAGAGAGGGGAAAAGAAGGTCACTGGCCAAATTTGGCACATTGGAATTCCAAGTCTACACTCTACCTTTCAGGGACTTCACCCAAAAAGGGACAAGAGACTGAGTATAACTGCTTTGATCATCAAATGTGACGTGCATTCAAAATGTGTAGTATTAATATTGAGTCTATCTCCAAGTAAGCACTTTATAAATAACAGAATCATGGTTCCTTCCTCCCGTACAAGAGGCCTTAAGGGCAATGATTGGTGCTGATAGTACAATGACTAACAGAGAGGGGTTACTATTGGTAACATATGCCAGTTTGGTTGCACACGCATTTACTTTCATATATTATTTCATTATTATACCACTGAAAGTCCATGAAGATTTTCCTGTTAGCTCCAGGAGGAAACAGGAGATGCTTGGGATATCTTATCCTTCACCAATGTAGGAAAGTATTTGTACAGGCAATTTTGTTTTGTTTTTTAGTGAGTAATTATATTTGAAATAATTATTTCCCCAGTGCCAATAAAATACAGAAAGGAAAATAACAAAGAGAGACATGCATAATTTCAGTAAGAATATTTTAAAGAATCATATAAAATTTCATTTGAAAATTTATTTGGAAATAAACTTAATAAAGAGAGATTTTTATGCTTCTGAGCACCCAATTGTGCTTTATGATGACTTCAATGGAATTTCACAAAATTGCATCAGACATGATGCCAATTTGTCTTCAGTGTTTTCCAGAGGGCTTCTTCTTCTTTTTTTCCTGGAAGCTATTTTATTATAATTCACTGTGTTTTTCTTTTACAAGAAATAAACCAGTTTTCTTAATACTTATCTTAATTGAAAAGACTAAGAAGGATTAATAATAATGATAGCTACACTTCATGTATACTTGATAGGCAGCCAACAATAAGCTAGCAGCTTTACAAGAAATATCCATGTAATTGTCACAATACCTTGACTGTTTTCTTGTTTTCCCAATGAAACCTTAAAGACAGATGATTTCTTAAGGTAGCAGAGCTGGTATCTAAACTGCCTTGGCATGCTTGTTTAAATTTTAAATGATGTATTTGTTCCCAATAAGCATTAATCCGATTTCACCTTATACCCCTGCTATAAGAATTATATGTTGAAAGATATTATTTTATGCTAAATCCTTAACTATCTCTTTAGTATAAGTACTGATATGTCTTAAAAACAGAAGAGGTTCTTAATGACTAAGTTGTAGTACTTTTGTTTGACATATATTATGTAATTTGCTTATTTTATATGCATAGGTACAATAGGACAATAAAGTAAACAGAGAAAAACCTCAACACCCTACTCTTCTTTTAACAACACTAGGGTGATTTTTCCAACATTAAAGGACCAATAAATGGCATCTGTTGTGTGTGTGTGGAAGAGCGTGAGGTCCATAACTCATTGTTTACTGATCAATGTGTGTTTTTATATATATATATATATATATATATATACATATATATATATATATAATACACATTGTGTATATATTTAATAAAATTATCTACTTATAAATTTATAAGAAATACATATATGTGGAATGCTATCTACCTACATGGCATATCCTCCAAATACTATGACATTGACTCATTGACTTCTCAGGTGACTTGAAATTTCTCAGTCCATTTCACCACAGTGCACCTTAACTATCATTGTTTTAAATTGCCCAGAGCAAGTACAGTCAGCCCTCTCTTCTAACTTTCTTTGATTCAAAAAAAACTCCATTGAAAATGTCCTAAAAATAATTGGTCTTCACTGGACACAAGCAGATTTTTCTCTCAATTTCCCTAAAGAATATAGCATAAAGGTTTATGTGGAAATGAGAATCTATTGGGTTTGTTAGTTCACCTAGATCAAAGTATGGGGATTATTCATCAGTTATATGAAAATCCCAAAGACTATTTTATAAAAAAAAAAAAAGAAAAAAAAAACTTGAAAAACCTTTGATACTGGTGTTGACAATGGTTTTGGAAACAATTCCTTCCATGGAATCATGGGACAATGTAGGAGAATTTGAGGAAACCACAAGAAAAACCTTTGAGAAGGGATTCATGAGAAGATGAGTGACGTCCTGCCGAATAAATACCAACTAATTTTGCAGCAATCTTGTGTGGACAGTCCAAAATGTGATCCCCATGAAAGGGGGAGTGATGTGGGGTTTTCCTCTGTATGCTGTGATTACCATTGGTTAATAAAGAAACTGTCTTGGGCCTGTGCAGGGAACAGAGCTAGGTGGGGAAAACTAAATGAAATGCTGTGAGGAAGAAGGCAGTCAGAGAGCAAAGACAGACGCTGGGAACTTTGCCGGTAAGCTGCAGTCATGTGGCAATACACACATTAATAGAAATGGGTTAAATTAATATGTAAGAGTTAGTCAGTAAGAAGCTGGAGCTAATGGGTCAAGCAGTGATTTAATTAATAGTTTTTGTGTGATTATTTCCAGGCTAAGCAGCGGGAACAAACTAGTAGCCTCCTTACTACAAGAGAAAGAGCAAGCATGAAGCCAAAGTCCTGGTCTCATTCTGCTTAGCCGGACATGTCCAGTCTCTGTATTACAGGTAATGCTAGATATGACATATCTTCCATAGAAAACATGGATGTTCCATAATATTAAGTTAACTGATGAATCAATGGCAGTATTTCTATAACATTCATTGAGTTGATATTTCCAGAAAGTGTGGGTGTTATTCTACTTTGTAAACTAAATTTCAATATTAATGTGACATAATTAAGAAAAATATTAACCCCCTCAAAATAATAAAATATCTTTCAAAAATTGTTATTGGAAAATTACATGCAGAAATCTCCATTTCTTCAGGACAAGGAATAAGGTCTCTCTATCATTATTCTCTGCCCACTTTCCCTCCATTATGTTTCTCACATCTTTGTCAATCTGAATTATGTTTACAATAAAGTCACCAAAGCATTAAAATTCTAAAGCCATCTGTCACTACCTATGCTTTTCAGCATCAAAGCTAAACTTGAAAAAGAAAAATTGCATCAACACAAAGTTAAAAGTCATAAATCTGGGAAAGAGACTGATGTGAGAGTGTGTAGTAAGTATGAGAGCAAGATGAAATGGGATACAAGAGGAGAATAACTAGAATATGTTATAAAATATATAAAGGTGTAAAAAACAAGTTCAATAAAGTATTTTAAATGTCTATTTATAAAAATTTACTCTAATTGTCAACTTTTAAAATTTACAAGATCATAACAATGGATCCTAGTATATTATTTCAGTTCTGGTTATTAAATTTTTATAAATATATCTTTTATTTTATGAAATATAACTACATCATTTCCCCAGTCTTTTTCCTCTGTCCAAACAGTCCCATATACTCCTCCCTACTCTTTTTAAATTTATGTCTTTTTATTAATTGGTGCTACATACTTGTATGTATATGTATGTACATATATTATTAAATACATAAATGAAACTTGCTCATTCTACGTAATTGTATGTGTATGTGTCTTCAGGGTTCATCATTTGGTATTGGTTAACCAACTGATGTGTGCTTCTCTGAGAAAGACCATTTCTCCTACTTTCAGCATGCCTACATTTCCTGTTGTTCTTTGAATAGGATTAAGATCTCCTGGCCTTTCACATGTCAGTGCTAGCATGTCTATAGTCTTTTCAGATCGTGTTTCAGATCATGTTTTAGTCATGTTGGTGAGCCTTTATGAGTGTAGCTTCTTTCTGACATGATTAGAACACACACTCTCACAGCAAGTTTCCTTTGACTATGTCTCTCATACTCTTTATGCCTCCTTTCCCACAATGATCCTTGATATCTGGATGCAGGCATTACACTATAGATTTACCCTTTAGGACTGGGCTCCATAACTCTACATCTTTATTGACTGTGGTTTCTTACAATACTTTCTTTCTTAATCAAGTTTCCTTTATGAATGATGAGCTCTACACATATTTGTGTATGTATATATCCAATTCTTATTTAACCCTTCAAAAGAAGAAAAGAAGAAAGAAAAAGTAAAGGGGAGAAATGGAAAGCAAAGAAACAGAGGAAGAAGAATTTCCCAAGCTTTTTTTTAATGAAGGTAGTATCAAACCAGAGACACCAAACAGAAAACTGCAGAACAATATCCCTGATGACCATAAATTCAAATGCTCAAAAAACACTTGCTATCAGAATACAGATAAATATTTAAGCTCTCTTCCACTATGACCAAATTGCTTTATCCCTGAAATAAAGGAATTGCTTCAATAAATGCATTAAATAACATAGTGGGGATCAAAATCAGCAACAATAGCTGCAACAAAATCTCTTGACCATCTCAATTGATGCAGAAAAATTCTTTGACAAATCCAAAACGGCCACATAATAAAAGACCTAGAGAACATGGTGCTATAAGGCACCTGCATCAGCCAAACCAACACTATAAATGAGAAAATCACAATCAACATTGTCCTAAATGGAATAAACTTGACGCAATCTATATGAAGCCAGAATTAAAGCAGAAATATCTGCTTTCCCAAACGCTTTTCAAAATTGTGCTCGAGAAAGTAGCTTTAGTAATAAGGCAAAATAAAGAATTCAATGGGGGAGAAATAGAAAAATAAGAAATAAAACTATATTTGTTTGCAGAAAATATACTAGAGATTCCAAAACTTCTACACAAAAGCTACTAGAAATGACTAACAAATTAAGCAATGAGTCAGGATACAGAACTGACCTGCAAAAATCAATAGCTTTCCTACATACCAACAACATACAGAGAAATAGAATATAAATACACTCCTGTTCACAATAACCTCAGAGAAAATAAAATATCTATGAATAAACTTAACCAAGGAAGTGGAGGTCATTTATGATGAAAACTTCAAAACTCTGAATAGAGAGTGAAAAATACTGGAAAACAGAAAGACATCCCATGTTTGTTGATTGGTTGAGCTAATAATATTGTGAAAAAAAACCATTTTACCAGAGTTTATTCGCAGATTCAATGCAATCCTACCCGAAATACCCATATAATTCTTCACAGAAATAATACCATGTTTTTTAAACATAACACATACACATTTCTTCACTGGAGCTTCAGATATGGAGATTGCTAAAGCAATATTGTTAAGATTGCCATTTTGGTCCATCCCTTTATGCCTCTTTCGTATTTAGATTGGACACTTGTGTTCCTTTTCCTGTGTTTCCCTATATAGAAGAAGAAAATAATTGCAGTTATGCCTCCATCCGTCTTTGAGGAATTAACTCTAGTATAATCAATAAGATAATGGATTTGGCAAACCTTTTATGAGCAGCAACATGGGAATTTCTGCTGCTTGTTGAAATAGACAAATGTCCTCTGTGTTTTAGAGTGCAGCTATTTTGAAAGTACTGAGGTCTACTGCAAATTCCAGGTTCTATTAGATGGAGCTATGGAATCTGTCTTCTTGCATAACATAGGTATATTCCTTTAAATAATTTATCAACTCTTTCATTGTCTCAAAAAGATTATAAAAAATGTGAAGCACTAGAAATCCAAATATCCCCTGGATTTCTGAGTTCCAGTCTAGAGATGTAGCAAATGTTTCCTTTCTGATTCTCTCTTGAGTGTACTGTTAGCTTAGCAAACATTATGTTAAGTTTAGTTTTCTTTAGGGAGCACCAGGGCAGAGTATCTGCATAAATACACAGCAGGAGAAGAACACCTGTGGGATTAGCTGATGACTGCTTAGAATAACACCTCTATGGAGGCTGATCAGACATTATCATGGATTTCAGATAAATGACTTAAACGTTTTATTTCAGTAAATGGTGTGGTCACAGAAAAAAAAACTGGAATTGACCTAAGCAAAACAAAGCCATGCAACAAGATAGATTAACATGGTTTAAATCGTGCATGTTGTCTAGTTTGTGCATTTTACTTCCCCTCTCTTCCTTCTTGCTATGTCTTTCATTGTCTTTCCTTATGGACTGTCATAGATTTGTCAAAGTCAATAATGAATGCCATAGATACCACAGTCTCTATCTTGGCATCCTTCCAGATTTCTCTCAGAGGCAGAAGGCCGTCTCCCTTTATTTATCTGACTAGAGAATGAACTCTGTGACCTGGGAATGCTGCTGTGACTGGAAGAACATGGACTCTGTCTCCGCCTGAGTTCATAGGTACAATGCCAACAGAAGCAGCAGGGACAAGGAAAGCAAAACCATATACAGAATACTCCAGTGAGCAAACATGTCTCCACCTATAACAAATGAGACCACCATAATCATCCTGTCGTTAGGTGTCAGGATAAGCGCAGTTTAATATCAATCAGGACCTCAGGACTCAGAGTCGCTGTCAGTAGTAGGCGGGTATCCCTCAACAGGAAGAGCATGAACACATTAAACCTTCAGTCTAGGCTGCTTATTTGTGGGACCTGTGCCTGAGGCCTGAACTACAAGGGGAGAGGAACTGGTTGACTACAAAGGATATGTATTAATTATTTGTTGTTACTGTAACAAAACGCAACATTTTGAAATTAAAATAGAAGATGCTTTCATTTGGACTCTCAGGTTGGAGAGTTTAGCCCACAGTTTGTTGGTCCTAGTACGCTGAGTCCTGTATAACACAGTACATCCTGGTGAGAGCAGGCGGTAGAGGGTACAGATTGCATCGTTGCATCTGGGAAGCCAAGGGTGAAAGGAGGTAGAAGCAGCACGTTTCACCACGCCATTCACCGCAAATCTCCAATCACACCACAGTCCTGTACCTAAAAGTTTGTTTTTCTGTAGAGCTCAGCAAAAATGAATTTAAAAAAGTTTTTATTTTTCTGTTTTCAGATAGGTCAATCTGGGGGCAAAGTCTTTAAATAAAGCTGTTTCAGGCACATTAAATATCCAAACTTGTTTTGTTTCTGCCTTCTTAATGCTTACATGTTTTAGGATGTATCTTATATGTTTTATAATGTTACTCCCAAAGTTTTGTTGAGAATTTAGAAAAAGCAGAAGTATCTTCCCATTATGTACCTATTCGGAAAGGTCTAGTCACCTAATTCTTCCCCAGATTTTATGGTCCCTTTCCAATCCCTTTTTCTTCCAAGTTCTTGATTGACTCAAGTCATGCAGAGAAACCTATACACTTGAACAAACCATTGTTTCTATCACCACTAGACTTCAGCAGGAGTGTGCAATCATAGGTGCTATTCATCATTCTTCCCTCCAGGAAGATTCTCTGTTTTACTCACACTCTGTCTGACTTAAGTCCCAGTGAAAATGAACTGCTGTAGGTATCTATGTTTGGATAGAGCAAGGATATGATGGGATAATAGGCAGAAGTAAGGCACAGGTTTGCTAATGATCAATATATAACTAGTCAGCTGGAGATTTGGATTTAGAGAGACATAGCACAATAGATGATAGTGGAGAAATTTGAGCCACCTGTTCTTGGAATTCACCCAATTATTTTAAATATACAGAAAATATGTATGTCATATATATATATGTATATATATATTATATATCAATGACATATGTCATCAGGTCACTTGTTACAGTGAAATGAAAGATTACTTTCAGCACTAAAATTGTGCAGCTAACAAGTAATATTTATGATCAAAGTATTTTCAGAGTAATTTTTTAGAAATAAAGCATTCTGGGCTACATATATTATTTATCAAAATAGTTAAATATAACTTAGTTGTTGTATTTGAGGACATCTTGATAGTGTTAATTGCCAACTTGACAGATCCTAGAATCAACTGGAAGTGAAGCCTCTATGCCATCTGTAGCATTTGTTCTTGGATTACTCTAATTTAGGCAGGAGATCCATCTTTAAAATGGATGGGATCATTCCCTGGACAGGGTCTTGTAGGCTGCAGTAGATGGAGAAAGCATTGTTCCGCATTGCTCATTGCTCTCTGCTCCTGGTTATGGATGTAATGTGACCAGACCCCTCAAGCTCCTGCATTTGTGACTTCTTGGATATGATGACTGTAACCTGGAGGTGTGAACCTGGAAGTGTAAACCTGGAGGTGTGAACCTGGAAGTGTAAACCTGGAGGTGTGAACCTGGAGGTGTGAACCTGGAAGTGTAAACCTGGAGGTATGAACCTGGAACTGTAAACATGGAGGTATGAACCTGGAAGTGTAAACCTGGAGGTGTGAACCTGGAAGTGTAAACCTGGAGGTGTGAACCTGGAAGTGTAAACCTGGAGGTGTGAACCTGGAACTGTAAACCTGGAGGTGTGAAGCTGGAACTGTAAACCTGGAGGTGTGAATCTGGAAGTGTAAACCTGGTGGTGTGAATCTGGAAGTGTAAACCTGGAGGTGTGAACCTGGAAATAATCCCTTTCACCCAGAAGCTGCTTTTATCAGTGATGTGGGATGGTCTTCTGTTTGAGTTGATTTCATTGGTTAATAAAGAAACTGCCTTGGCCCATTTAATAGGTCAGCCCTTAGTTGGGTAGAGTAGACAGAACAGGATGCTGGGAGTGAGGCAGATGCCTTGGGCAATCGCCATGCCTCTCCTCTTTGGGACAGTCACCATGAAGCCAGCCACCAGGTCAGACATGCTGAATCTATCCCGGTAAGCTACCACCTTGTGGTGCTACACAGATTATTAGAAATGGGTTAAGCAAGATGTGAGAGCCACCAAGAAGAGACATGTCCTTACTCGTGATACTGTTGCCAATTACTCTGTTAGAGTAGCTCACTTCTTTCTACCTCTGTCTAGAAGCTTACTCTTATAATAAATTCGTATGACCAGATGCTGTCTATGACTTTGGATCTTACAGACCACTTACTTGAACTTCAAGTATCTTTATCTCTTCCATGGGAGCCAGGACTCCCCCTCCACTTCTAAATTGGAGACAGGAATAATCAATTACCTAAATACACACTTGTACTGCCTTCTAATGGCTGTTGAATCAGGGTGTACTACCAGTAAGACATGACTCTGAGCTTTCCACGTTCTTCCTCAAACAGGGTCCTTTGTCTAACGTGACTCTGAATGAGATCATAGGAGAGTTGTCTGTAAGGAGGATGAGCCATTTCAGGTAGAGAAGACAATATTTCAATTTTTAGGTTATGACAAACACTCCACCTGCCAAGAGATGGGAGTCTAACACAGACTCATCACATGGCAACCAGATCTCTCCTAGTACTGCTGCAGCTTCCAGGGATGCTTCTCAGTCCAGCCTGTACTGTCCAGACTTTTAGGAAGAGTGATGGTTGTGTCAGTCTTGATGAGTAGATGAACATATTGTTGGATCATACGTGACTTCCAGCTCTGCGAGCATGAACCTTCCTCTTGGAATAGATTGTGGATAAGTGAGTTTCTTGTCTACTTTATTCCTTACTGTCTCCTCTGAAGTATATGTAGAGATTTTTTCCATGTATTAACTCTGCATAACTTAAATCCCTAGTTGTTCTTTGATTCTATTATCAAAATATTTTTTCAGATAATATTCTGAATGTGACTTTCCCTCCACAGCCCCCTACCTCTCCTCCCTTCCAAATTTCCATACTCTCAAGAAACAGGAATATAAATAATAAAAATAAGATAAAACAAAAACAAACAAGAATAAGACAAAGTAAACAGAAGAAAATGGGTTTTAAAAAAAGCATAGGAAACCTATATAGACACAGAGATGTACAGTCTCCCCTACATGAAATCTCATAAAAGCATAAAACTGGAAATCATAATATATAAGCAGTGGTGCTGCATGCCTTTAATCCCAGCACTTGGGAGGCAGAGGCAGGCAGATCTCTGTGAGTTCAAGGCCAGCCTGGTCTACAAAAGCTAGTTTTAGGACAGGCACCAAAGCTACAGGTAAACCCTGTCTAGAAAAATTTTTAAAAAAAGGAGTTGTAAGGAAAGCACCACAACAAACAAACAAACAAACATTGATAAAGAATTCTGAAACAAAGAAAGTCCAAAGAGCGCCATGCAGTTTATTTCATATTAGGCACTTCTGGCATGAGACCTGATCTTAAGAGTGGGTTGTTTGACATTATAAATGAAACTTATAGTCATAATAGTTAGGTTTTCTAGATATACAAAGAGAGTTCTCAGATAGATAAGTGATCTTTGAAACATTTCAAAAACTTACAGAATATGGAATTTTAAATGTTTTAAAAATTTAGACTTTTCATGACAATGAGACATGTCTGGTCCTGGCAGCACCAAAGTATTTCAGAAGAGACGGTGGGCACCAAAGAAACTCTTCATGGAGTTTATTTTCTTTATGGCAAAGCTATCCATATGGACTAAGAAACGGAAGTTGTTTTAATTGCTGACAGTTACAGTCCAAACTGAACCCACAGGACACAAGAAAAATGACTGACAAATTTTAGCAAGATAAGGTAGGATAGTCCTTTAAAATTCCCTGATTCACAGGAAAGTCTCCCAGATAATCCAGGCCTGTAATCCAATGATAAAAGCTCCAATGCTCCTTAGCAGGCTTGCCTGACTATCTAGGCAGCCCGCTGTTTCTGTCATTTCTGACTTTTTTGGGAAGTCATTTCTTGGGCTTCCTGCATACTCCAGTAATATTGTTTTCCTTCTCAGGTCTTTGATAGAGTTGAAGACTAGATAATTATATTTACAGTTTTTCTTAGTTGTGATAAAAAGATAAATTAAATATAAAGCTTTAGACTCATCAAGATAAGATAGATAATGGGGTATTTTCTTTACTTTTGCCAAATACAAATAGACTAGATATTGAAGCTGTAATTCTTGCTTAATAACTGTTTTGTTGTATGTAATTTTACTATGTTAAAATGAAAACCTTCTTTTCTGTTTAGATAGAAAGAAGAAAATACTGTCGGATAACCCTTCTGTACTCTGTGAATATGTGTTGCTCTCACTGATTGATAAAAAAGCTGAATTGATCTATAGCCAGGCATAATAAAGCTAGACAGAAAAGCCAAATGTAGATACAAAGGAAAAGAAGGGTGATGTCAAGAAATGTGAGCCAGCCACTGGGGAAGAAAGATGTACTAGAAAACAGGTAATGAAAAGATGCCACATGGCAATACATAGATTAATAGAAATATTTAATTTAAAATTAAAAACTAAGTAGTTATAAGCCTGAACTTTATAGGAAAAACATTTTAT
Source organism: Arvicola amphibius (assembly GCF_903992535.2). Classification (NCBI taxonomy): domain Eukaryota; kingdom Metazoa; phylum Chordata; class Mammalia; order Rodentia; family Cricetidae; genus Arvicola; species Arvicola amphibius. Next base: position 157,887,759 of record NC_052051.1, read on the forward strand.
ATATAGTGAAAGAATGGTGTGCTGCACATGTGGTGGCATGTATTGATTTCCAACACTCTGAAGGTACATGCAAGTGGCTTTCTCTGAGTTTGAGGAAGCCTGGTCAACAAATCAAATTCCAGAATTTTCAGAGCTGCAACACAGCTCTGTCTCAAAAAGCTAAGAAAAAAATGAGTGGTTTGTTTACCCAGTGAGATTGTGTTGGAGTAACCAATTTTTCGTTTGTGAGTGGTTTTAAATTAGAGGTAGATTCTGGGTTAGCAATGGAGAGTTATGCCAGACCTGTACAAGTCCTGTGTCTGCTGCTCCAGTCCCTGTGAATTCATGTGTGAGTTGGTCCTGCAATGTTTAGAAAGCCTTGTTAAGTCTTTTTTTACTTGGTACTTTATGTCCCCCCTTTTTTTTCATGATTGAAATAATCTCTATTCATCAGCCAACCTGGGTGGTACTAGAAATAAAGGTCAATAATTTCTACCTTATCTGGAAAGATTTCACATTAGATCACTTACAATTTCAAAAGCAGTTTCTTCAGTTAAATAAATATATAAATAAATTTTAAAACTTTTTTCTACAAAGAATATTGAAAACCTGAAAACCGAATGACATGTATTCTATTAAACATTCACTAGAGTTTTCTCAAAACAATTACATTTTGTTACAAGCTATTCATGAGATAAACGTGAGTTTTTTCTCAATCAAATGAGGCTGAAAATATATCATAGAATATTCAGTTATGAGAAACATTACACATTTACTTATGTTATTAAAGTCTTTACTAGGAAATCTTAGAAGAATAGTTTCCAGAATTCTCTTCTTAAAGGGACAAATTCCCAAAAAATGAAATCACAGGATGTCTTTTCTCATTATATAAGTTCATAGAAGTCTGTTTTTCTCAAGAGCCAATACATACATGATAATTGTAATAATGATTTTGATTGTAACACAACTTCTTTTTGTTTCAGCAAAACCACAAACAAGGGAGGCATTATATAAACAATCAGAATGACGAGAGACAAAACAATTATATAGAATGTGGAAAATGTTTCAACAGATATGCATGCCCTTCACGCATAAGAGAATTAATTCCAAAGAGAAGGCATGCAAATGCAAAGATTGTCATGCAATATTTCAATCTCACCAGAGAATCCATACTGATGAGAAACCTTACAGATGTCAAGAATGTGGCAAGTCCTTTACCTGTGCCTCAGCTCTTCACAGACATCTTTGACTCTCATATCCATTCTGACTCTTCTTCTACAGGGTTCCCTGAATCCCTGGTGGGGTGGAGGGAGATTTGACAGAGACATTCCATTTAGGCCTGAGTATTTCAAGGTCTCTTATTCTCTTTATATTTTTCTGGTTCTGTGTCCCTATATTTGTTACCATCTGTTTCAAGAGGAGGCATCAATGATGATGCCTAAACAAGTCACAGACATATAAACACAGCAGAATATCAGTTTCTGTGTTCCTTTAGCAGAACAGTAGTATTTGATTTACTCATATGTCCCTGGCCTATATAGTCACCAGAGCCATATTGGGTATGAATTCCATCTCATGAACTTGGCCTTAAATCAAATTAAATATTGTTTAGTTTCTCCCGCAAGATTTGTGACCCTCTCGTCCCAGTGCATCTTCCAGGTAGGTCACCTTTGTAGAGCAAACGTTTATAGCTGGTTTGGTGTTTCCTTAGATCCATTGGTAGTGTAGAGTGTGCTTATAGTACCATGACCACTAGTCACTAGGGGTGAAGGCCCAAGGTAGGCACTGTCTTGACTTCTCTGTGTTCTATTAGTTGTATAGGTGTTGTCTTCAGTAGTAGAGCCTTTTCACTGGTTTCTGGAGAGGAACAAAAATCTTGACAATATTCTGGGTTACTTGCCATTTGTGATGGCACATGCCTATAGGGTTTGCTGAAAGAAGTGGAGGCAGGAAAATCATGAACTTGAGTTCAGCATGGGATATGCCTAGTCTCTGACTATTGCTGATTCCAGATTTCTAATGACCCAGAACAGTTCTTTACTCTTTAAAAGTGAGTGTTGCTTCTGGAAGTGGTGTAAGAGAGCGCGTGAGATCCACAGCTGTCTACTGTGAGGTAGTGTTTCTGTGGGTGACAGGAAATCAGCACCCATGAGATGTCAATGATATGGTTGCTTAAACAAGAGCTGAACAATATTACCACTTGACATCACAACATAGTTTGGGAAATTGCAGAAAGTCTGACCTCTAGATGAACAGCTACAGACACTTAATGGCTGCTGAGAGAGGGAAAATCAGTCTTTTCCAAGGACAAATCTGCTGATAGGCTATTGAACGTTGAATGGTCAGCCCTAAACAGAGATACATATGAACAACACTAAATGGATTAAACATATACGCACATACAAATATCAACAATAATTAAAGAAGAGGTCAGAAATTTAAGTGATAGTGACAGATGGAAGTAATTGGTGTGGGTGGTATTGAAATTATCTAAATTCAGTAGACCTGTGTGAAATTCTCAGAAAAAAAGGAAACCCCACTTGTCTGCTTTTTGAAAATAAGGTGTCGATGATGCTATATACAGCTTATAACTTTACTGCTGAAAGGATACCCATACTATCCTTCACTGTATTTCCAAATGCATCGTGGTTACCCTTGAACTAATGCATCCTTGAAGTAGATTTGAAAAATACTGTTGGTCTGTCAAGTGGATGTAATGGGCTTCAAGGTCACAAGGGTAACCAGAGTGATAAATATTGATGCCATAGAGACAAAGCAACCTGGGGGTTACCATGCCCTTGTGTAACTTTCCTTCATCATTAGGTCTTCTTAAGCATGATTTCAAATTTATGGCATCCCCTGAATAATGAATCACTACTGAATCTGCCAGCCCTTCAAGTCGTGCTGATGAATAAGCATTAACTATCCAATGATGATGAACAGCTCTGCTAGGTTGATGGTTTGCTCCCCACGGTGTAGGATATTCAGCTCTCGGCTTTTCTCAGGGACAGGCAGCATGCTAGAATCTTACATACAAATCTCCACTTGCCTCATCTGAAATCATCACATTAGGATTTGACACAGAATTAGGGGGACATAGGTATTCCACCCAGAGCAGGCAAGCAAACATGAATTTGAGTCTAATCTTCACCTCTGAGCTCCACAAGTGGCCATATCTAAGCCAGAACAGATATTCAATCACAGATTAAGAAGTTTCTTCTCAGTGGTAGGAAGTAGGAGATAAAAATGTCTTACTATGTCCTAGACCACTGACTAAAACATTTTCTGGCTTGAAAGTAAAGCATGAACATCCATTGGGCTTCTTTTCTGGTCTTTGGTATGAATGCACCTTGTTAGGATATCTATAATATGTGAAATTTCAATTATCTGTAACTAAATTATGTGATTGTAGCAAGATGTTCAGGTATGACAAGTGATTAGATTTGCAATAAGTCTGATGAAGAGTAGCTAAACTTGGACAAGATGACTATTTTGGTGACCTGTAAGTTAGCTTAAAGCAAACAGTAGTCTCAGAATTTAATGCTTGGAAAAAATACTAATATTTGGGGAAAAGAAATGGTGGTTAATGACCATGTTCCCTAGGGTTACTTCCACAGCTTGGAAGAACCAAGTTTCTGTCTCAGAAAGTCACGTAGTGAGGAGAGCTGCTTCTCTGCCATAATTAATTGGGCTAGTTAATCTTGAAACATGTGGTGTTAGACATGTTTAGCAGCTCTGTTCATGGCATGACTCCCAGGAGGGAGGAAATAAAAAAAAAGGACAGACATCAGACTTTCTGAAACTAAGTTGCCAACAAATTTAGAGCAAACATTAACTGGACAGAGCTTCAACATGTGAATGGGAGTGACTAGGGAAAATAAGATCATTGCATATTCCTTGCCTCAAGTTATAGGTTGTCACATACTAATGACACAGAAAAGCTAATGGAATCCACTTGAAAGTAAGAGCAGAGTGAGTGCAAAGACCTTCTCTCCCAGCACAACTACAACACACACACACACACACACCACCACCACCACCACCACACACACACACACAAAATCCATGAAGAAATTGCTCATTCTAGGATCTTGGGATTTGATAAGTAATATTGAGGAGTGAATCTGGTTTGCACCTAATAGTCACAGAAAAAATGAGATGCTAACATAAAAGAATGCAGAGATGGTAATACGTCAAGGAATAAAGGATTCAACAGAAAGCGCACTGAAGGTGTACATTAGGCGGATGCCTAACAAAATCATATTATTAGATACCACCCCTAAATATAAAATATATTATTCAATATTGATAAACAAGTTTTAAGTAAGTAAATGGAAGAGATAAAACAAATTATCCACTCAGGATAATTCTTAATGAATGATGTAGCTACCTTGTCCTCAAGAGAGCACACATTACTTATGTGTCCATTGTATGTATGGATTTTCATTAAGTGTAAAATGTGATAAAGGGGAAGTATAATTATCACATGCATAAATTTGTCTAGCACTCTCTCATGTAAAAGATCACATCATAATCTACAGTCAAAAAGATGGTCGAACACCACATGCCTGTGATGTGATTTGGTGAGACAGGTCCTATCAATGCAATTCCTATCTAAAACCCACAGCTTCTTGTTTAGCCATTAGAGGAAAAAAAAAAAAACCTTAAATTGGAATTGAATCAATTTGTTGAAGTAATAGATGCAATCCTCTAAGTCATCAAAGTTAAGGAAATTCTGAGCCTCGCAGTCTGGATGAACCTGGGGAGCATGATTGTACATGATACCTTCTTCCTGGGAAACACATGGAAACCACAGACTTGTAAAAGAAACCCATAAGGTAGGTGGTGGTGATGCATTGGTCCCAGTTTGTTAACCGTGGTGAGTGTAGTCCTAGTCATTAAAATTTTAATAGCATTAGCAGTATTTTTGACAGAAAACAGGGTGAAGATCACAAGGCTCCTTGTACCTTTTTGAAAACTCTCTCTAAATACAATAACACTCTAAACTTCACTAATAAAACTAAACACGAAAATAGAACAGCAGCGAGTGATGAAGCAGGTTAGATTTTGCTTCTTTCTCTTTTTTCCTTTTGTTCTGATTGCTTTGAGATACTAGCAAATGAGCCCTTGGCCTTGTCCATATGGTAGGCACTCCACATGCCCTCCACACCAACAAAAATATGCTTGATTATATGACGCACATTTCACTCACTGATGGCACTTGAGTGCAAATTGTGTTCAACTCGTGGCTAATGCTTAGCTGTTCTGATGGAAAAGTAAAACAGAATGCACTTTCCAATACTTCAGGTAAAGGTACAAACCAACAAACAACAAAATACCGGAATTGACGGGTTAATAATGTCAGGAAGTTTAGGCTTCTTGTTTATCCTACAGATGCTTCTAAACAAAGAAACAGACAAGAATTGGAGAAACCACCAACAAATGTGAACTTATCTTCCTCCCTTTATTTTGTCCCTTCCTAAATGTCACACAACCACCCCTTTCTCCCTCCCTTCCTTCCCTCTTTCCCTTCATTAATTTATTCTTGTATTTCCTCCTTCCTTTCTTCCGTTCTTTCCTCTTCTATTCTTTCCTTCTGTTACATATTTTCTCTAATACTCTTCTAGAGCAAATTATATATTAACTATAGAAAATTTTATTTGTAAAAATTAATGAAGTCTTTAGACAAGCAAGAATTAAATTTCTATTTTTCCCAGTGGTTAGTATTAATTTCTATATTTCAACAGATTAATAAACCAAAAAGAAGATATAACACAACTTGAATTCTGCTTACTCTTATTCCTCTAAACACACACAGAAGTTGGAAGTATGGCCTTGTCCTAATAGATTTAATAACTAAGCATTCAAACCAGTCTGTAGAAAGGTGGGGATCAGAGAATGCAGGAAAAGCTGGAGCATCAAGGACCAGTCTAGCTACTCAGATTGGCCACATTCCATTGTTTCACAACTGTGGCCTAAATCATACTGCTGCATTAAAGTGTGGTGTATGTTTTGAACTTAAAGCTTATGAGGATCAGTTACCCCAAGTTTGGTGATGACGAAAGAGATAAAGTCTAACTAGCAGATAACAAACAGAGCAAGGACTCATGATTCTACCCATTCACAGCCTTGTCATCCCAAAGGTTAAAAATAATGAACCCATGATAACAGTAAAATGAGATAAGGAAACCATTCATTAGGGCTACAGAACAAAGTTCAAATATTTCCAAGTTTAAGCATTTCTACCTATTAACTAGACTAAAGTTGTTCTGGGTGCTGACATGAACAAAAAAAGGAAAAGGCATAGATAACAAAAAGGTCACAACTTCTAACTCTAGAAGGGACTAGCTAATAGAACAGTTGACAGCTTCTTTTGTTACCAATTGTCTGTTCAGGATTTTCATCCATATGGTACTTTCAGTGATTATAGGGGAGCATGAGGTCTATGTGCTTGCAGATAAGCATACAAGAAACCAGAACTGGTAGAAATTGACACCTGTTCACCAAGAATCTGGGAGTGGATGCTGTTTGATGACTGGTGACCTTTGCTGTTCTGAGGAGCCAACCATTATTTGAATTCCCAAGACTCCTGCACACTGTTTTTCAGTCAGAATAAACCTCATTCATAAATGAGGTCCCATGCACTTTGCAAAACAGTTTGCTATTATACTTATTACAGCCTCTTTTTCCCTAGACTTGAGTATTGTTTCTCTCTCAATAAACCTCATTTTTATGCTGATTACAAACCCTTCCTCCTTAGGCCTTTCTTCTGAGCACTGTTTCTCAGTCAATTAGAACCGATCATTTTGGAAAAGGTCAGAGGTGCTCTGCAAAAGAGGAGTTTCCGTATAGCCATGCCTAAAACTTTCTTGTGATAATTGCAATGAAGAATTTTTTTCCTAAACGTTGAATGTGTTTAAATATGTAAAAAATCAAAACTTTTTGGGTCAGACTCTAGAAGTTTGAACCAGTTCCAAGTAATTAAGTTAGGCAGAACCAAGTATTCCTTTTTGCTTCTCTGTGGATAGTTTCAGTGCTTACCATGATGCTTAAAGAGATACCCACGAGTGATCTGGTTTTCATTAGACTCACGTGCAACCTACATGTGAAAAGAGTTAAGGCTACAAGAAACTAAGCAATTTCCCTAGAGACACATAGCAAGGAGGTATGAAATATTTCTTTAACTCTGTCTTCTGTGATTGGTTTAAGACACTGACTGGCCAGTAACATGACAGGATAAGGTTAGGTGGGAGACCCAGACTAAGGACACTGGGACTAAAAGAATGGAGTCAGAGAGTCACCAACCATACACAGGAAACAGGCGGGCAATATGAAAGAGACATGAAACCAAAGATTTTGGCTGAGCATTTATAATTAATATTAACTTTTTACATGGTTATTTTGGAGCAGTTGCTGAGACAAACAGAAACTCCACCTACAAATGGTGACCAATGTAGGGCTGGAAATTCTACATAAGACCTAGCAAAGCTTAAAAAAAGGATTCTAAACACACAAAAATGGAGTCAAATGCAGCTTCTTGGTAACTATTCTTTTCTCAGGTAAGCTCTGTTTGCTAGCAGCGAAAAGAGGCATGACTTCTTTAAAAAATGGTTTCCTGGCTCAATGCTAGCAGCAAAAATGGGCATGGCTCCTTTAAGAGGCCTTGCTACTAAACACTTAAATGGGGTTTATGAGCAGTGGGCAGCACACAATTTAGTGACAGTGTGGATCCCATAACTACCCAGTGTAGCTTGATTCTAAATTTAACATGAATTCTAGTTGGTAATAATAATAATAATAACAACAACAACAACAAGAGTAATAATAAAAACCCAGAGTCATATATATATGCATATATATAGATATATATGTATATGTATGTATACAAACACACACGCACATATATGATCAGAGAAGCAGAGTGGCCAACCACTAGGGTTCTTACCTCTACCAATGCTGAGACAAAGGGGTGATCCTGTCTCTATGAATCCTTACATTATATGCTCAGATTGCATCTATCTAGGAACCCTCAGACTGCATCTGAGCTCCTGTCTCCTCTCACCTCACCTTATATTCCTCTCTCCACCCAGCCATATCTCTCCTGTCTCCACCTCCCTAGTACTGGGATTAAAGGCATGTGATCCTAAGTTCTGGGATCACCTTTAAGTGAGCTCTGTTTCAATCAGATTGAACCTTGTATACCCGAAGGTGGTCTTGAACTCACAGAGATCCACCTAATTCTGACTCCAAAATGCTGGGATTAAAGGTGTGTGTCACCACTGCCTGGACTCTGTGGCTAACTAGTGACTTAACTCTTCACTTTGATCTTCAGGCAAGCTTTATTTGTTAGATCATAAATAAAATATCACTACAATCCAGAATTGGTGCAATAAATGTGGCTCTTGTCAGTACCACTGCCATGAAAATAGGCTCTCAATGAACTAAGTGGGCTACAGTTAGCCACCAAAACAGAGGCAGTGGTTCTAGCCATGCCACTTAGCAATTTAAAGGTTCATATGGTGAAAAAAATATTGTAGATATTCAGTAAAGACAGATTCAGATGAAATAACTCTAAAAAGGTTACAGTATATTTAAAAATGTACAGAGGCTTGGGAAAGGAAAAAATGTATACACAGTCATAAAAATATGTAGTTTAAAATAACAACATCCTTTAAAAGGGGGTAAAGTAATATAAATTTATAAAAAAAAACCATGTAAAGGTGGAAAATACTCAGAGAGTCTGGGTGCAATATGTTATTGTGTTGTCTGAAACTTTTGGCTGTTAAGAGACACTATTTATAAAAGCTTCTAGATTAAGCCAACATATATATTTTAAAAGTATCTCGACTTCAAAATTTAAGTCAAAAGAGTTAAATTAAAAGATCTCTTTCTAACAGAGAAAGGGGATATGATATAGAAGTAATCAGAAAAAAGGGTAGATTATTGAATCTACTATAACCTAAAATCTCAAGATATTTTACATTGGTGTGAATTTTGGTTTATTGATACATAGTTAAAGCTTTCTTTGCTATACCGTATGTATGTTTCTGCTCTTGTTTGGCATATTGTATTTATACAACTCATTTAAAAATATAATACATAACTGAAATGCAGACTAATAGTCATTTATATTAATCATACAATATAGTCATATTAGGTATGTTTTCAATGTTAAAATATATTTTTAGATAGATAGGTAGTCTCAAAATTCTACAAAGACCTTCAGAAGATAGCCTTTAAAATGCTTTAATAACATAAGCCTTTTCTTGACAGTGACACATGTGACTTGTGACAATATTAATTCCCTTTAGAGAAAATGATGGGTGTCAAAGAAACTCCTTATGGAGTTTACTTTCCTTGTGGCAAAAGCTAGCCATTTGGGCAAAATGCTGCCCTTGCCTCAATTGTCAACAGTATACTGTCAAAACTGGACCAGTAGGATGTATAAACAAAGCAACCCCCGAACTTTACCAAGACTAGGTATGATAGTCCTTCAAAATTCCCTGTTTCTCAAAATGTCTGTAAAATATTCTAGTCTTATAGTCAAAGTATGGATGGCCCAAATGTTATAGAAAAATTTGGGTGACTGTCCAGGCAGCCAGATGTCCCTGTCATTAGGTAACATTTCACCCTTCTGAAGTCTTGGAGTTAAAGACTATGTTCTGTCATCCAGCAAGAATAAGTTTGTCTTATAAATTGAATGTAAATGTTTGTTACAGGAGGCATCAAATCATACTCAAGAACAATCCAGGGACAAAATGCACCAAAGGTAAAGGGTCCTCTGCCTTTTTCCCTGAAGCCTCTTGATGTGGCATATCCTTCTGTATATTTATTGCTTTTCTTGGTTACTGAATAAAGCTGTTCTGGCCAATGGCTTAGCAGAATAAAGCCAGTCAGGAACTTCAAACAGAGATAGAGAGTAGGCAGAGTCAGGGAGACACCATGTAGCTGCTAAAGGAGAAAGACCCCTACCAGAAACTTACCAGCAGGCCACAGCCTCATGGTGATACATAGATTCATAGAAATGAGTTAATATAAGATATAAGAGTTATTCAGGAATATGCATGAACCACTGACCAAACAGTGTTGTAATTAATATAGTTTCTGTGTGATTATCTGATCCAAGCGGCTGGGAATTGAAAGAGCAGTCTCTGCCAGCAGCCTTTCTCACAAGTCCCCCAAGGCATTGCTTGGCATGTGTCATTCCTTTGGCTTTGTTCTGACACATGGGAAACTGCATCAGAATGCTGGAAGAACCCACTGAAAAACTAGAAGACTAAAATGTTAAAATTATTAGAACGTGTAAGTTTTAAGGACGGGCTTTGCAACTAAGGCACAGATGACTAAGTAGAATTTTACTTATGTAGGAAGTTAGGAGTTCAAGCAAGGGACTCCCCACGTCAGTGGGAAGAAACGGAGGTTGGAGAGCAAAGCCTGCCAAAGCACAATGGGTTTTGAATGAAATGACAGGTACCCTTCTTACCTTTTTTCTATTGCTGTGATGAACATCATGGCAAACAGGTGTGTGGGGGGAAAAGGGTTTATTTCCTCTTATATAGCAGGTCATAATCCACCCTTAAGAGAAGTCATGGCGGAAATGAAAGACCATGGAGGAATGTTGCTTATTGATTTGTTTTTCATGGTTTGCTTTATTGCTTTCTTAATCAGCTCCCTCCCACCTTCCTGAGGATGGTACTGGTTACAGTTGTCTGTGCCCCAAAACTCAATGAGCAATCAAGAAAACTCACCACAGATGTATCTGCAGTCCATTTTGATTGGGGCAATTCTTCAGCTTAGATTCTCTCTTCCCACACGACTCTATATTTTGTCAAGTTAAAAGCAAAACCTGATCAGCACAGAAAACAACTTAATAGTTGACAACATCAGGATGATTGTGTTTCTTAGATTTCCATTTTCAGAGATCCTTCTCATAAGTATGACTCTGAGAATTATCATCATCAAGGAAATGAGGTCACTTCAGGAGTCATTATGAAACGTTTTTTTTTCTCTAGATGCCAACATTTATCATATAAAAAAATCAAAATTTCATTAACATGATATAAGATTCTTATTACATTTTATATACACAATGGAAACATTTTCATTCATATTTAAATTTTTCCACAGAATTGCTGGTGTTTTCATCAAGACCCAGAACTTCATACAGTCCCTCTAATGCAAATGTACATAAAATATTTACTTAAGCAGAATTACAGCATGGATGCTTTGCAAATACAAGCTCCATGGGGAGATTTTCAAAGACATCATAGGTCTAGATGGAAAGGTTAATTGCAATGTTGATTACTCTAACCTTAAGTCCCACATATATCACTGCTAATCTTATTAATCTCGAAGTATTTTGTCTAATTCACATTCTAAATATATATAAGCCTATTTAATAAAAAGAGTCTCCGCTATTATCCTTGAGGGCATATTGGAATCAGTAAGGAATTGTGTGAGATATCTCTCCCACTGTCAGAGCTCTTGTAGAGACAAAGACATATAAAGATAGTTTTCTCTCTCATCATGAAATCACATTCACATAGAAGATACCTCAAACATGGAAACTATGGCCCTCAGGAACTCTCTAGAAGCAAACACATGGAAAGCTGTAAGCTCAGCAAAAATTCAAAAAAAGAAAGAATTCTTCATGAGATTCAGTTCAAGAATGGAGTGGAACTTTAACCTTGGAGAATAGCTTTTCTGCCAGGCGGTGGTGGAGCACACTTTTAAACCCAGCACTTTGGTAGCAGAGGCAGGTGGATCTCTGTGAGTTTGCGGCCACCCTAGTCTACAGAGTAAGTTTTGGGACAGGCTCCAAAGCAACAGAGAGGAACCCTGTCTTGAAAAGTAAAAACAGCAAACAGAAAGGATAGCATTTCTTAATCCTCTTTTACAGCCTTTGTCTTCATCATGGTTGATTAAGCACTGGGTTAAGGGTAAGAATTGCCAGAGCCCGTGTCTCCTGTGGCTTTTGGAGTTCCTCTGTTGAGACCATATTGCCTTATTTGTTGCTGAGCCTCTGCCTGTTTAAACATTCATCTGTTATCCACACATAGTGTGGTATAGGAACTGGATTGGACATTAGACCAGAAAAACCCACAGCCCTTATTCTGGCAGTCTGATAGCTCTGTATCACAGGTGATAGAGTTAGATAAAAGGGAAGGAAAGTATGCTCCAGCCAAAGGCAAGGCCATCCATAGCACCAAGGACTGGAGGGAAGAAAGTACTACATAAATAAAATAGACTTAGTAGCACATAATTTAGTTAATTTTGACATACTTTCCACATCCTTCCTTGAAGTGAGTGTCAGAAATTCGACCAATTTTCTAAGTTTCCCAAACCCGGCAGGACTCAGTATGGATGAGTAATAAAAGCACTCTTCATATGTGACATTCTGAATACTGAATACATACATAAAAATTATGTGTATTATCCATTTACATTTCATTCTGTAACCAGATTAACATTTGTGGTAGTGTAAATATATTGACAACCTTTTGCTTTTATGCTTTTGAATATCAGCATTTCATTAGTTTTAAATTAGATTCACATGTGGGGGAGGTGGGGATGTACAGAAAATGAACCATTTCTTCAACACAGAGTGTTACCAATGCATCTGAATTAGTTTCATGTAAAAGTCTTACTTCTGGGAGCTCAGTGATCACTCATGTATGAAAGGAAACATCATGACATTGTTTTCTTATTTCCTGGATAAAAAATAAAAAAAGCTATTCCTTTGGATATTAAAATAGTTTCTACAAAATAATATGTGAAAATTACTATTGTGTCCTGACCAGTGTGTCTTCTTCAGTGTGTCAGTGGTAGATGAGTCTGTGTATTCTATTTAAATTAACCCAAAATCACAAATGAGTAAGGCAACAAGGTACGAATAACTCTGTAAGAAAGCCTTGCAGAATTTTGTCCTTGAAGTCTTCTTGTTTGGCCCCTTCTACAGTATCTAGAAACATGTGTTGCATTTCAGGATAGTTCCAAACATTCCTCAATGAAGCATACAAGCATGGCTAGTCTGCTGTGCACAAGATACTGCTGTCTGGACTTGAGCTGAGAGCCAGGAGAGGGTGCCTGGACCCTCAGCTCCAGCTGAGTTGTATTACTTAGACTTTCTCAAGTGCACATTTTACAGACCTTGTCCTCAGCACGGTGCTGAAGGGTGAAGAGCTAACCTTGTAGCCACACTGTGAGGAGAACCTTGGACACTTGTGCCTAATATCCACCCAACTTAGTCTCTCAACTTTTGCGGTTTATTGCATTTTTCTTTGTGTCCTTTCGCTGTGATGAGTCATAATGCTACTGTCTGAGAACTTTGAGACTTTCCGAGGCAGCATTAGGGGTGAGGGTGGGGTGGCCTTGGGAAGCTCTCAGCATAAGGGCTTTTAAAATCTCACTAATAAACATGAAGAGTTGTACAACAGTAACTGAGCTTTGAAACTGCACTTCAACTAAAATGAAATTTTTATGATTATTCATATGTCTGTGCTGGTTTTACACACAATGTCAGCTGTAGGGTGGTGAAAGTCTGTGAACACTAAATATATTTGCTCATATAAAAATAATATGGTTTCAATTTTTTTTCCATTTAATTATTTGTTTGTTTATTTTTGAGGCAGGTTCTCTCTACACATCCTTGGCTTCCCTAAAACTCACTATGGAGACCGTGCTGGCTTTGTTTGAACTCTCAGAGATCTGCCTGCATCTGCTCCCAGTGCTGGGACTAAAGGAGCCTACCACACACTATCAATTTGACGTTTTTTTGTTTGTTTGTTTTTGTTCTATAAACAGTTGCTCCACTGAAAAGTATTTCACATAAAAGCAAGAGTATTCTCAAGTTTAGAACTCATTTCTAAAATCCCATTAAATGTACGCACAGTGCTAAAGCCTTTATTCTGCCCACTCTGCCTCGTGACTCGCATTGACTGTTGATGTGTAAGTTCATCAGCACTCATCACTCTCGCTGAAGGAAACATGACTCTGACTCAAAAAGCTGGAGAATCATCCTAGGCATTAATTACTTAAAGACCTTTGACAAATTTGAACTATAACCACTGTGTGACTGAGAACCCAAACATCATATTATAAATTAATTAATGAAAATTCTGGATGTAGTTTAATCATAAAAAGAACTTTTCATTGGAGAGTTATCAAGTAATGATTACTACAGTTCCTTCAAACCCCACCAACACATCCTGTGTTTTATAACTTTTAATTTTTCCTCAGATTCTAAATAATGAACATTTTATTTGTGCTTTGGCTATCAAATTCTTTAAACAGAAAAATCTATTATTATTAAATAAATAAATAATATTCAACAAGTATTTCTCAATAGGTTCTGCTGCAGAGATGGCTTAGCTGTTAAGAGCACTTGCTGCTCTTGCAGAGGACCCAAGTTCAGTTTCCAGAACTAAATTGAAGGCTCACAACCCTCTGTAACTTCAGTTCTAGAGGATCCAGTGCTCTCTTCTGACCACCATAAGAACCAGAGAAACAGGTGGTACACTTACACACATGCAGGCAAACATTCATACACATAAAATAAAAATAAACAAATACTTTAAAATATTTCAAAGGAAAATTTTAATGTTAACTTTTGCTTCACATTTTCCAATGAATATCAGAATTGTTCAACCACAGAAAATAAGGCAAAAGGATAGTGTATAAAAATATATTTTGAGCAAGATCACATGACATCATAGCAAAGTATCCATTTCTGAAGCAGAGTAGAGTGTGTGGGAAGCTGTGCGGCCTGAGGACCTATAGTTGGTTGAAACCTGTCCCTGGCAGGTGTCATTCTACTCTCAGGTTCTATGTGTTAGGTGTTTCCAGGTCAGACATGTAAGTTAACTCACACAATAGCTGGTTATCTGTCTCAGGATTCTTTCACTTGGCATTACATCCTATATATTCTTCCCCTTGTTTGTTTGTTTGGATCTGCTTTTCAGTTGGCAGGATTTTCTTCCTTTCTCAAATATTAGCTCTTTGAGACTTTGATATGATGTGTTTTGATCCTATTCCCTCCTCTTGCGCAACTCCTCCCAGATCAATATCCTACTCTCCTACCCACCCAAATTTGTGTCCTCATTTTCATTATCTGATAAATTATATTTAATTCCCTATTGCATTAAATTATTATAAGACAAACAATTTAAGACTATTCTTTTTCATAAAATATACTGGGACAAACACTTAGCAGCACTTAGTCACAGTTGTCAGAAAACCTATGCACAATTATACAATGCACCTTCCTTTCAGCTAAGAAAAATAACTTAAGCTATCATGCATATGAATGTTCTTCTAATTTACCTATTTTGAAGTCTTACCATTTTGATGGTGCGTAGTTATAATAGAGAACACAATGACTCTCATTTGTTTAATTTCCTAGAAAGTTATTTTCATTTCCTCATATTATATTACATATTACTCATTTTACATCACATAATGATCTGCAAAGTGTTGTTCAATTAACATACATTATATGATTTTTACTTGTCCTGGACATGATAATTAAGTTTCCTCTTACCAATATTCCTATTACATGAATTAGAACGTAGTAGGTGAAAGATAATCTCTCTGAACACGTCAAGGATCAAAAGCCTACTCAAAATGTACTAAGTTATAATTTGTCATGGTTTAATACCCTGCAAGTAGGATTTTGACTGCAAAAGGAGGGATTAATACATTTTTATACTGAATTATGTTTTTTTTCTATTGTCTTTGCAGTCTGATGAGAAGGTGAATCATGCTTAATGCGTTAAGAAGGCATTAGGGTTCCTACTTTGGTAGCTTCATAAAATGAATAGTTTCTACAGCTTTGGGAGGGCATCACTCCCTCCAGTGTGTGTTAAGAGTAACGAGAGTAGCCTCAGACTCATGAGGGAAGAATAGTTAGCATTTCCACAAAGACAGGTTACTGATCTCAGAGGGAATGGTGTCCTGTGGGGGGGGGGGAACCTTGGAAACCACTCTGCCCTTGTTGGACAACAAACCTCTAGAACTCATTTCTCCAGTCTCAACTTCACATGGCACCCATTGCCCGCACTCACATACCCTGCTAGCTCAGTTCGTCATCATTCTACCTTCTGCTTCTGTGTGTTAGTCATTTTTAGGTAAGGCATATAAGTGAAATCACACATTATTTGTTTATCTGTGTCTGACTCCTTTCACATGCCATTAACTTCTATAGTTTTATCCACATTTTTTAATAACAAGATTTTCTTTTTTTTAAAAAAATTGTTCTTTGAGAATTTCTTACAATGTATGATGATCATCTTGATCCCTTTCTTGCCACTCCTCCCAGATGGATGTCCTCCTTCCCTCATCACCCAAATTTATGTTCTCATTTCATCCTCATACACGTTTGGATGTATGCCTTACCAGGGACACCTGCTTAACTGACAAGGAATCATACAACAATAAACAAACAACAACAAGAAACCTGACTCCCCAACTCCCAGAGCTATCAATGGCTAACAACTCCTCAGCCAGCGGTAGGACTTCAAGACTGCCTCCTATCTCCATGCTGGGAATTTCTGCAGCTGGAAACTGGAGGTTTTTAATGGTATCACAACTGTTGTGAGCATATATATGCAATTGCTCCGTTGTATCCTGAAAATACTGTCTCCTTGTATTCATTGGCCACCTCTGCTCTTAAATCATCCTTGTTCCTTTTCTTCATTGTTCTCCTAACATTGTGATTAGGGGTATGGTACAGATATTCCATGTAGGATGGGAATTACACATTACCTTATCTTCTGGAGTCTGCTAGTTGTGGATCTATGTTTGAGTCACCATCTATTGTAAGTAGTAGCTTCTCTGTTGAGGGTAGAGATGTTTAATATACCATGGGTGTAATAATAGGTCATTAGATGTTGGTTTAATACTATGCACATTTAGTAGATTGGTGTTAGTTTCTTGTAAATAGCCTATGGCCTGTCCAGTTACAAGCTCTTATTGTAATGATGAAGGATATGGGTTTCACCTTGTGAAACTGAACTTAATCCAATAAGAAAGCTGTTTGTTACTGCTGTGACACTCATGTCATTAATGTACCAGTTGTATTTTGCCAGGTCACTCATTATTGTAGCTCTCAAAGTTCACTTCTGCGTAAGACTGACAATTATTTTTCTACTCTCTTAGTCTGCTTAGCAGCTTCTAGCATTATGGAAGCTAGACATAAAAGATAAGGCTTAAAATAAAAAAAGAATCTATAATTGAATGGAAGTAAAAAATGAAACATGACAAAATTTATAGAACACAATGAAGACAGTTTTTACTAAAATATTTATAGCGGCTATGTACTGGCTGGTTTTGTGTCAACTTGACCCAAGCTAGAATCATCAGAGGAAGGAGCCTCAGTTGAGGAAATGCCTCCATGAGATCCAGCTGTAGGGCATTTTCTCATTTAGTGATCAATGGGAGAGGACCCAGGCCATAGTGGGTAGCTGTTAGTTCTATAAGATGGTGGGCTGTCTGGTTGGTGGTGGCCCACTCCTTTAATCCCAGCACTTGGGAGGCAGAGGGGCAGGTGGATCTCTGTGAGTTCAAGGCCATCCCTGTCTACAGAGTGAGTTCCAGGATAGGTTCCAAAGCTACATGGAGAGACTCTGTCTCAAAAAAAAAAAAAAAAAAAGAAATAAAAAGAAAAGAAAAGAAGAAGAAGAAAATGTGCTGAGCAAGTCATGAGAAGCAAGCCAGTAAGGAGCACCTTCCATGGTCTGCATTTACTCCTTCCTCCAGGACGCTGCCCTGTTTGAATTCCTGTCTTGATTTCCTTCAATGATGAACAGCAATGCTGAAATGTAAGACCAATAAACCCTTTTCTCCCTAACTTGTTCTTTTGTCTTTTGGTTGTGATGTTTCATTGCAGCAATAGCATCCCTGACTAAAACAAACTAATAGCATTACCGACATCCAAATTTTTGAAAGATTTCAAATTAATGTGTTGATGATGACCCGAAGGCTTTGGTGAAACATGAGCAAATAACCATAAAATTAAAATGGGAAGAGATAATCAAAGTCAGGTCTGAGGAGGACTGAAGAGATTGTCCTAAAGTTAAGAGCACTGGCTGCTCATCCAGTACCTGGGCTCAATTCCATATACCAGATGGCTCACAAACTTCTGTGACTCCAGTTTCAAGGGATCCAACACCATCTTCTGGCCTCCACTGGCACAAGGCAGGAAAGTATACACAGATATGCATACAGGCAAAATTATCCATACAGAAAAAATAGGGCTGAAATTAACATAATAAAAACAAACATAAAAAAACAAAAATAAAGATTTGTTTAATTGAAAATATTGGCAAACTTTTAGCAAAATTAACCAAAAAGAAAAGTAACCCAAATCACTAAAACTGGAGATCAAAATTGTATGATTTAGACAGTCATTATAAAATTCATAGAAGAATGAATAATTATTCATAGAATAATGACATATTTGAAAAGGTTATATTCCATCAAAGTTTAAAATGTAAAAGAAATGGGAGAATTTTCAGAGCCCTTTGATCTACCAAAGCTAATTCTAAGTAAAATAGTTATTTTAAATAGGTCCATGATATTCAATGATATGTAAGTGGTAACTAAAAATTTCCCAACAAAAATAAATTCCAAGGCCAGATTTATTCAGCATAGAATTCTTTCTGACCTTCAATAAAGAACTTACATAAAAACTCCTCAAATTACTTCATAAAATAGAAAACAAAGCAACATTTCTAATTCTTTTTACAATCCATTATTACCCTGATGCTGAAATCAGAAAAAGACCCAACATAATGGAAATATGGGAACATGGATACAAAGTTATAAGTCAAATAAGTTCAGTTCAACTCAAGACACACATAAACAGACACACGCACACACACACACACACACACACACACACACACACACATCCATTATAACTAAATCAGGATCATACCTGAGAGGCAGAGAGGGTTTAACTCAATATAAATAGATTAAAAGATAGAAACTATGTGATTATCTCATTGATACAGAAAGACCTTGGACAAAATTAAATATTCAAACCCCCAGAGGGTCCACGGGATGTTTCTCAACTTAATAAACCAGCATGATTTTAACTAACTAGTAGTTCTAAATATATGTCTTTTTACAAGCAGTACTTTGAACAGGTGAAGATTACTACAGAAAATAACCCATCAAAATTCAGAGTGGTATATCTAAGTTCCAATAGACAAATCTTCAAAACTATTCCCCTCACCTGGGGCTCAGGGAACATTTCAGAAGAGAGGTAGAAAGATCGCAAGAGTCAGAGATAAAAGGGAGATCGCTGTGAAACTGTTTCTTCTAGCAATGTCAGAAGCTACATCCGAGTCTCATTACCACGATTATCTAAACATGAGAACATGAATTGAACATGGGGAACAATAAATGGCATGCCACAGCAGATAAAGAAAGCCTACGGGGCCTCAACCCTACAAAGAGAAGCACAGGAAACCCAGGAATGCTAAGAATATGAGAAATAATCTTCCACAGAGAAGAGAAGAGTAAATGACTCTCCATTACCAAATGGTCAGCCCTGACAACATGCAAACAAGTAACATTATACAGATGGAAGGTGACTATATTTATGCAAATAGACCAATTACAAAAAGGGTCCATTTTCTTTAAAGGTAGCATATATGAGATGGTTTGAAGGGTGGAAAGGGAAGGAAGAAATTATGCAATTATTTTATGATCTCAAAATTAGAGAAAAACTACAAATTTTAAAAAGTTATGAAGATATGAATATGCTAAATTCTCCAATTAGGATTCTGAGTTGTCAGATTAGGTTTTACAGTCAAGGTGGAGGCAGCTTTGCTTCTATCCACACAGGAAAGTGTAAGTGTCAGGTGGGACATCTGTGCCCTGAGAATCCATCCCACAGTCAAAAAGATGAAATCGTGGTATTTCCAGGAAGGAAGATGCACCTGGAATCTTTCGCTAAGTAAAATATCTCTCATTCAAAGAGTCAACAACTGATGTGTGTTTTTCTCTCATGTGTTGATCCAATATTTTAATCTTCATAGATGTTTCTGTATGGGGAGTTGTTGGTCACGAACCCGGAAAAGGAACCAAGGGAGGAAAACAGATATTGAGGAAAGATAGGGAAAAAAGACTTCAGAGGGGTGTGCAGGATAGTAGCTAAAACTAATGGGGTTATCCAGGGGAGATGTGATGTGGGAGGTCCTTCTGTCTTGGTTAATAAATAAAGAAACTGCCTTGGCTTGTTGATAGGGCAGAGAGTAGGTAGGTGGAAAAAATTAAACTGAAGGCTGGGAGAAAGGGCAGAGTGAGAGAGAAGCCATGGAGCCTCTGGAGACAGACGCTGGACGCTGGGAACTTACCCCCAAATCTATAGCCATGTGGTGATATACAGATTAATAGAAATGGGTTAAATTAATTCCTAAGAGTTAGCCAATAAGAAGCTAGAGCTAATAGGCCGAGCAGTGATTTAATTAATATCATTTGTGTGTGAATATTTACGGGCTAAGTGGCAGGGAACTAACTAGCAGCCCCTTCTCCAACAGCGATAGACACTGGGAGGGCTAAGCAAGGGGCACCAGCGAAACAAAGCATGAAAGCACATAAGGCATCCCCTTTGTCCACATGCTAATTTAAAAACTAATAAATATTCCCTGTGATATATACCCCTTAAATATGAAGCACTGTAGCCTGATGACAAAAAATATGATAACACATATGGACTCAAGGAGAGCTGGGAGCAATGTCAAATTTACCTGCTACTTATAAAGACCAGGCACGTGTTTAAAAGAAAAACATTATATTAAGAGATCGATGTCAGGAATTTGTAAAATGTATAAATTTGTTGACATCCGATAGCCTCAAACTATAAAATGTTAAAAGGAAAATTAAATTTGAAATCAAAGTGCACTTAATACCCAGGTCATTAGCAATAGCTGTTTGGAAAGTCAAAGCAGTTTTGTATAGAATTCAGAAGCCCAGACCAGCTGATACCCTGTGCCTTGGAGGCCTCACAGATCACTGTGCCTGGTGGCTACAGACTGTTTCTTCTGGCCAGTGGAGCAAGAGTCAATAGAGATGCCAGGGGAACTCAATGCAGGTGCAGAGCTGATCCCCAGGGCCTGCTTCTGACTCTCATCTCATCCTGGCAGGAGAAACCTGTGATGCTGGGTGCCTGCCCAGCCTCCCTAACACCTGGGGCCATAGCACTGGTGAGGAAGGCAAGGAAATTGATTTTTCCTTTCTTTCCTAAGGATGAATCCTCTGATCTGTATTCCATATGCATCTTTGTGAAGTTTTTCTCAAGATTAGTTTCTTTTGGCCCACAAAATGAATTATGCTTTAGTCTTTTTTTCTAATCCTGCATTTAGGAGACTCTGTTTAGCTGGGTGGCCGTGGCTCTCTGTGGCTGGAAGGTCCCATCTCTGTGTCTCTCTTTTGAAAGCCTTTCCTTATCCTATGATAGTCATCAGCTATTAGAGTCATCATCACACATGTTTATTTTTTTTTCTGGCAAGCAGAGCATTATAGTTTAAATATGATATTGAATTATACCATTTTCCTGTGTTATAAAAACACTTTTTAAATAAACAAGATTTTATTTGTCTCCAACATGCTATTTTCATAAATATTCTGATCTCTAAAATTCATGTGTAGAGTGTTTTCTATAAATTAAAATTAAAACAATCAGCCGGTGCATTTATATATGTGTGGATACATACACATACATACGTATTTTATGTATGTTATAATAATATAGCTATCATATTCAAAAAGATGCTGTCAATTAGAGGGTGAGGAAGCAGTAGGAGAACTGGAGAAAGGGTACTTGGGAGGGGCTGGAAGGAGGACTAGGAGGAGAAAATTCTCCACAGATGTGTTACAACGGTGTAATTTGGTCTTCTTTTGGGATTCCTAGTGAGAGCAGGGGCTGTCTCCAACTCTGTTGCCTGCTTTTGGGTCCTTTTCCTCTTGATGGGTTGTCTCATCCAACCTTACTAGGTGAGGAGGTGTCTAGTCTTGCTGCAACTTGATATCACAATACTGACTGATAGACATGAGAGACCTTCACTTTTCTTAAGGGGATGGAGAGAGAATGAATGGGAAGGTGTTTGGGAGTGGGACTGGGAACAGAGACAGGAGCAAGGGGAAACTTGGATCAGTCTGAAAAAATAAGTTGATTAATTAATAAAAATAGTTTTAAATGCACAAAAGTGTATTTAAACATTTTGTCAGTTTATACAAGGAAACCTTTAGATAAGCTAGGCAAAATTTCTAATGCTTTCTCCCTTAAATATTTACAATAAATTTTATACTTATTATTTTCTAAGATACAGTATAGACTCAAGCTCTCATTGATAATCAGTCAATAATCCAAGTATTATTTATTTTCTGATTATTAAACCTATAAAGTAAGTGAACATCCCTTGTTACCTGTCAGTTCTCTGCTAATGGTTCATTTTAAAGACGAATCTATTTTCATTAATATTTGTTATCTGTTTGATATCATAGATACCTATGTTTATTTCTCTTTGATTATGTACAGTTGTTAAGAATGTATTGTTTTATCAATTTTTTTGCTTGACACATTACAAATTTGCTTTTAATGGAAATGCCTGTAAATGTCCAAGGCCTGGAATACTCATTTCAATAAGTGCCGCTTACCCTTTTAAATTTATCTTGCTGTTATATTTTTATTTTCTTATTTTGTTTGCTGGGGAGAAGATGGGCTTCACTGCTTGTGTTCGAATATTCAAAACCTGTGAGTTAGTAACTAAAGCATACAGAACATTTTAAGACATGTGTTTGGGGATTTAATAATTACTCTATTTGACAGAGCCAACTGCATTTAACGAAATGTGAAGCAGGAGACCATTCTGGTCACTCCAGAGTGTGGTTTCTGAGAGCCAAACAGATTTCACACGATCTCCTCTCTTTCAGTTTTCAACTACTAGTGAAGACATGCTAGTCCCAATTTAAAAGATATTTTAAACTTTTGCTTCTCTTATTAGAACCTACAAAAATTCAGAGGAATACTTTTCAGTTTATGAAAAAGAAGTCTAGTCATTGCTTGAAGCGTATGCCACAGCCCCGTGCTGAGACGTTTTCTCACCAGCTTACATTCCATTGGCCATTGTCTCCTTGTACCGCTCTTTTCTGTTTTGCACATCATCTATTCCTTGTGGAATCTTCTACAGATTTTACGGTAAATAAAAATACTACGAAAGGCCAGTTAAACTTCTCCTGCAATTAAAACGTTCTTTCTTGAGTGTGTCCTCAACATCCACTCACACCACGGCTTCTCTGGTGCGCCCCTTTCTCTCCCTTGTTCTTGTGTCTGCTCATCATACCTTCCCTGTGTGGGGCGGCTAAGCCCGACTGTAAAGTTTAGGATATCTGAAATGCGGGCTTCTGAGTGTGATGCTACGGCTAACCGTCATTGGGTGAACTGGGGTGAAAAGATCCATCTCCTGAGTGGTATGGTTCTCAAGCTGCAGCTCTGGACGACATGAAGAGACGGGACGCTGAAAAGAATTACTTCTGGTTTCCTGCTTCTCAAAACTGCAAATGCAAGGGGAGCAGCTGCCCCAAGCCCCTCGGGACCAAATGCCCCACACAGGCGGTGGTCAGTTACCTGGGAGAGGGAGAAGGAATGAATTCCTCCTTCTGTAACCTGCTTGTGCCGGAGTTATTTTCTCCCGGAAACCAGAAAACAAAGTAAGATGCCATCCACACACGTAAAGTAAAATGCCTGGTAAAGGTTCACGGAGGTGTGGACTCCATGTTTGTCCTTCTTTGGCCAACCATGGGCCCCAGGCTTGATAGAACAATGGCCCCACTGATACCCAACTTCTCTCCTTCGTATTGGGGAGATAAGCCTTTGTGCCTAACTCATAGGTTCATGGTGCATCTTGCATTATAAATGCGAGTTCGATCTCTTACTAGTGACTGCTAAAGATCAAGGGGCTTCAATTCTGCTCCATAGTGGAATACTACTTTTGTTGAGTTGTTGATTTTTCGGCTACGTGATTAATACACAAAGTGCTCTAAAACCAATGCAAGCATAGGATGCACATATATATATATATATATATATATATATATATATATATATATATGTGTGTGTGTGTGTGTGTGTGTGTGTGTGTGTGTGTGTGTGTGTGTGTGTATCTTGGTAATTATTTCAGCAGGAAGCTACTATCCTCTAAATAAAAATGAGTGTTTAGGAATGCCTCCGTACATATCCACTGTGTCACACAATAGCAATTAAAATGTTATTGAATGAAAAGAGACAAATATTCCTAAAAGTTCATGTAAATACAGAAAAACTATGGAAGCCACAGGAGAACTGGAAATAAAGAGGAGGGTGAATCTGTGTGAGACAAGAAGCCTAGGACACACACACCCAAGGTAGTTCTGCAATCCACACTTCTGATAATGACTCTGAAATGATTTTTTTAAATCAGTAACTAGATTTTAATGTGAAATTATTATTGCACTGTAGTATATCTTAGATATACCCAATTTACTATTATTATTATTATTATTATTATTAATATTATTATTATTATAAAAGGGGGAAATTTCTAATTCTATGATGTCAGTTAAATAAACAGTTTGTGATTTAAGGAAGTGCTGTAGTTTGTGTACTGTTTTTATGACAACCATCATGACCAAAGCAGTTTGGGGAGGAAAAGGTTAATAACAGCTTACTCATTGCAGCCCCTTGTCAGGGACACAAAGGCAGAAAACATGGAACAAGAATTGAAACAGAGACCAGGGAGCAGTCATGAATACTTGTTTTCTCTTGTTTTTCATGGTTTCACACAACTCAGGAGAACCTGCCCAGGACTGGCATTACCCACAGTGGGCTGGGCACTCCCACATCAATTAGCAATCAGGATGATGCCAATCTGATGGAGACATTCCTCAACAGGGGCTATCTCTTCCCATATGGCTCTAGATTCTGTCCAGTTGACAACATCTAACCAACAAAGGAAGCGTCCTTTCTCATCCCATATTTTTTATTTTAGTCTATGTAGAATCTCACGTATGTCTTTTATGTTAATGAGATGATTATCTTCTATGAGAAATGGGGGGTCTCTGTTGCTATTTTTCCAATTTCTAAAATAACTAATATTAAGATATCTTAAGCAAATTTAAAGTATTTGTCTTTATACTATTTTTCACAATTGTAATACAAAGAAATCTTGTTTTAGTGATTAGAAATAAACATATTTTGTGAGTTTACTATGTCCTCCAATTTGATCAAAATCACATACGTGAGTTTCAAATTTCCACCAGCAGGTGATGAAACTGATGTGTGTTACGACTCTGCTTTTCCCAAGGACAAGTGGAAGCTTCTAATACTCTTCTTCCTTTTACCTTTCCTCACCCCATAACCCTCTTTCTGCTCATCTCTGCTCCCCACAAAGATTGCTCTGTGTGCCTTGCCTGGACTGTCTCT
Organism: Arvicola amphibius; assembly: GCF_903992535.2. Classification (NCBI taxonomy): domain Eukaryota; kingdom Metazoa; phylum Chordata; class Mammalia; order Rodentia; family Cricetidae; genus Arvicola; species Arvicola amphibius. The sequence continues at coordinate 157,913,203 of NC_052051.1, forward strand.
ATCTGCCATCCTGCTGCTGACTCTGCATGCTTGGGTCTGCAGCTGATTTGACACACATAGACCACAGTCTTCAAATGTTTGCAGGTTTATTGTGGTCTTTTAACATTAAATGTCCTATCTTCTGATAGTAATGAGGAACAAGGACTGTAGAAAATAAAGATTAAAACGGTTGTGCTGGCACACAGTGAGATGTCGCATACCAAGAGCATGGTGCTGACAAGCCCGTTTTAACAGATGTTCGTGAGCTCCCGATTGCGGCTGTAGCACTTCATTTTCTGTTATTCATGTCTTCTCAAAATAAGAATAAAACGCTCTTTTTCTAGTGACAGATCATTAGCATTTCAGTTGGCACTGAGCGCAATATCCATGAGGGAAAAATTGGTCTTGCTGGTGGGTTGCCCAGTCAATGTTGGTTGTTCTTCATAGATTGATCTTGATAACAGTCAGTAGATCTTAAATAATCTTTCAGAATAAAGGAACCTTGCAATGGCCCCCAAACAGCAGACATTTACCTTTGTTTATTCTTTCTATTTTGATAATATAAATATTCAAATAATAGACAGTAACTGTTATGTTTTAATGTGAAATGTCTCTCACAGACTCATGTATTTAAACTCTTGGTCCTCGGTGGTAATACTTTGGAAGGTGATAGAATCTCTGCTACATGTGTTCTGTCTGGGGGAAACAGCCCATTGGAGGTTATGCATACTTCTGAGCTCAGATTGCTGTATCCAACTTCTGGTGCATACCATGTAAGTCCAGCACAGGTTCCTGCAGATTCAGATGGAGCCATTCATGCAGCTATTCCATGTCTGCTATGAAGAGATGAAACCCCTCTGAAACTGTGGGTCACAAAAATGTGGCTTTAGCTGCTTTCATGACTTCTGCTAGGTAGTTTTTGACTCGGATTAGAAAATTAAGTAATATAGTAGCATATTTAGTATACTTCCAGAGAGCTTACTAACTGTACTACATAGTTCTAATTCATCTTTGCACAGGCTAGAGTCATCAGAGAGGAGGGATATTGAATTGAAGAAAAAAAATCTCCATAAGTTTAGATGACAAGGAAACCTGTAAGGCATTTTCTTTATAAGTCATAGAAGGGAAAGAGTTGGACCCATGACGAGTGGAGCCACGCCTGGATTGGTGGGCCTGGGTTCTATAAGAAAGCAGGATGAGCAAGCCACAAAAATGAAGCCAACAAGCAGCACGCTTCCACGGTGCCTTTTTCAATTCTTGCCTCCAGTTTCCTGTCCTGTTTGAGTTTCTCTTCTGACTTCTCTCAATGATGAACAGCAATATGAAAGTGTAAGCAAAACTGGTTTGGTCACAGTGTTTATACAGCAATAGAAACCTAAGACACTAACCAAAGCTGCTTTACCTTCTTACTTTCCCTACATGCTCAAAGGAAAAAAGAAAAATCGAATGCTTCCTCCTCCATTATGCATTTTGAGTGTATCACAGAGTATTTTATTGCCTCAAAGAAAATAAGAGATATATTATTTATTTATACTAAACTTATTTGGGGATGAGCTATCACTGCAGTCCTACTTCTCACACTTCTGTGTGGGTAGCTCCTGAGTTTGAGGACACGGAATGCAAGCAAACTCTTTTAAAATTGGAGAATTTCTGCTTTACTCATAAACCTAATGAGAATTTTTCCATTATATCAACAATGTATACTATCCATTAGACATAAATATGTTCTCTTTCAATGCTTTTGAGAATGCTACACTAAATTTCCATGCTAGCATAATCAGATATTATTCATGTGATGATCATTAGTGTCTAGAAGTATTGTTCAAGTGATTTGTGGAGTGAGTTTTACATTTATTTCACACATTTTGTGGTGGACTCACTTAGGCTGGAATTAACTTTAGACACACTGTGAATATTAAATGCTATTAAAATTTAATACTAACTATATATTCATGTACACATCTATAATTCAAGATGATTTATGATCAATTATAACAGGAAATTAGCCACAGTATTTTGCTTTTGAGAAGCTAACAGAATCATTTTTGTCCCAACTTAAAGCCTTAAAGCAATATGGAAATGCTTACAATAATACCAAAAAAATCTTTTGATTTGTTATAATGCAGTACTTTAGAATTTTGAGTGAGTAATTGTTTTGTTTAATGAATAAAGTATTCAAATATCTTTATATTGCACTCTTGAAATTATTTTTTATTTTAAGTGTGTGTGTGTGGTGTGTGTGTTTAGAAAGCCACAGGTTTAGAATGTACGAGTGCATCTGGAGCCACAAGTGGGTCTGGAATCCCCTGGAGCTAGAGCAGGATGCTTGTTAGCCATCAGATATGATGGGAGGATGAGCATCAGTCTTCCGTAGGAGCTGCAAACCCTCTTAATCCCAAGCATGGTTCCAGGTTTTCCCTGAAATTATTGTCAAAGGACCTGAGTAAGGTACTTCTTATTGTCACCAAAAGTGAAGTACATTTTGGACCTAATAATAATTTCAAAATACTGATTTATAAAAAAAAAAAACTGGCTCTAGTTTAACATGACGGAAAAGAGGTAGATAAGTTATCTGATTAAGATAGGGTTTGTGTTCTATTATTATTTATTATTAATTTTTATTATTGCTTACTTTATTTATTATACAAACGGTGGGATTCTTTTAGGCATTTTCATATGTTTGTATTGCATTATTTCTTATTTTTTACCCTCTAATTTCTTTGGTCATCTTGCAGGATTATCTCCCCAATAATCCCTCTACTTCTATTTAAGTACCTCCCATTCTTTTTTGCCCTTCTCCCAAGACCTTTTTCCCCCTCTCATCGTTCTTTTTCTACTTCCATAACTTACACATACACACATTCACATGCACACACGCATGTATGTACATATACATACATACATACATACATCTGTGTAAATTGAAATCTGGAATCTACTTATGAAAAAGAATGTGCAATAAATATGTATTTTTCTGAGGCTGACTGTTTTCAGTGACATTACAGACCCCATTTTGCAACAAAGGTTTTAATTTCTTCCTTGTAGATGGATGATACATTCTCATGTGACTGCTTTGGAATGCTAATGAGTAACTGAACTTGGGATAAGAACTTTCTTCATTTCACTGACTGAATTAGTGGGAATACTCTGGAATCTTCGCTGCTAGTAATCTTGTTATAGGATAATGGCTGACATTAGAAAGGTTCTGATTTTTGTCATGCCTGATTTGGTTGGAAGGTGTGGGTATGTGGTAGCCCAGATCATATGCCACCAGCCTCTCTTTCCACGGTCTTTTCTCCCTTTAGTCATGAAGTAGAAAGTAAAACTCAAGGTGAAACTAGGTTTTGGTGAGAAAGAAAGATTAGGTTTCAGGCAGTGGATAAAGAAACACCGTCCAACCCAAAGAATGCTAGATGTTCAAAGGTGTTTAGTTAACCATACTCCCTAAGAAGGTCATACATCAAGAGTTATGGACCTGTGGGGGGAAAAAATGCATGGGAAAGCCAGCCAAACTCATGATCAAGAGCTCTCTAAGGGATCACACATCATTTGCAGTGACCTATCTTAAGGAGACCTTCTTCCTTTATATAGAAAGAATGCATTGTTAAGACACAGCACTCGTGAAGGACTGTTTCTGTTACTCTGTTACACACACACACCTGTATTGTGAAGATCTCTGCTCTCAAAGAACATAACTCATTGAATGCTTTCTAACGGAAAACTAAGGATATTTGAAAATGTTAAGAGGAGCCAAGTGAAAGAGATAAATGTAGAATGAGAAGTGAGGTTCAAGCAAATACTTTATAATAGCATTAATTATAGTACCAGCACAATATTATTTCATATTACCATATATCCCTGCTAATGTATATGTGTGTATGTCTTACTAACTCTATATAGTCATAAAAGTTTGTGACACTAGTTCTGTTTGCATAAAAAGAAGCTGAAACAGGGTTGGTGATTAACATGTCTAAATTTACATAGCTCACATCAGTTATTACCAAGGACAATTATAATAACTGGGAAAAAACACAACAACTTAGAGCCACAAGAATACTTCCTATTTTTATGCATATTTTCAGAAAAGTACTATGGTCAGCATATTATAGCTAGAAAGAATATTGCAGAGAAAGTCAAATGAAATTATAAGTTCAAATTGGAAAAAATGTGAACTCACTGAGCTCAGAAGAGGTTTCCTTCCACCATAGTTCAGAACGACCTATGATGCATTTGCAGTGACAATGACATTTGTAATTTATATCCTGTATGTGAAACGAAGTAATTACAGATCATGCTGTCAATATTTGTAAAACCCAAGACTCCAGTTTAACTATGAATGGGAACACAGGAACTTTAAAAGGTATCGGTATGATTAAAATCTATAATTATAGGAGTTAGGGAAGAGAGGAGTTTCCCCATCCCTTAGGAATCTTCAATAACCTGTGTCATATCTCATGAAGGCAGACTTTCCACTGAAACCCATGATTCTTCTTCTTCCTCTTTCATACCACAAGAAAAAAATTAGGATGACCTAGATTTGTCTTGCACATCAATAGGTCACAAGTAACCCTCAAAAGGGCATTTACAAATAAGTTGCTTACCTATTTCTGATTAAGTATTGGGTTGTATGGTGTGATGCATTAACTCCAAGTGGTTGTAGCGCACATATTATATTGCAAAGTGTATGTTATAAAGGGTCGGTCTTCATCTGCAGGGGGTGTGTCTTGAGAACTTTGATCATCAAAGGAATGAGGCATGCCTACAAATGAGACAAGTCAGCAGATGATACTCTACAAAAAGGAAACCCAAGAGACTTGTTCTCTTTTCCATTTTCACTTAACTTCAACAGTTGCAAGTCTCTTATAAAGAGTATCTAGCAGCACATCTTCCAAGATCATTACGAGCTTTATGATGTCTGTGGCCTGGCAGAATTCCAAGTCCACAGCTCTAAAACAGTTATGCAGAAAGAGCAACCCATGAGAGATTCAGATGCTTCTGGTCTTGTGCACCTTCCAGGTCATTAGGACTGAGCACACTCCACTTTCTCTTTCACCTCAGGTCTTCATAGTGACAGAGCTACTTAATTCCTTGGGATTTGTAATGACAAAAGGAGTAATTTGACTGTGAGCACTAAGAAGCTTCATTTAGTTTAATCTTCCTAAAAGCTTAGACTAGTTCATTCAACCCTGCCTTACAGCAAAATCTCAAGCATATAAAGATGACACCTAAGAGCCACCAGGTAATTCCAGGACTGCTAGACCAATAACACTGACAATACCAGAAAAAAAGGGTTTTAAGGTAGATTTTTGGGATCAAGCTCAAAACTATTGAGTCAGAATATCTGGTGTGATTAGCATACTGTACATTTTTCATGACTGTTAATGAATAGTGAGTGTCTATCACAAGAAGGGCCACACTTTCCAGTATACCTGCATAGTGGTGTCATTGCAACCAGGATTTTATAACTTCTAGACTTGCTTTGAGGATAGCACCTGCTTATCTGCCTGCCGATTCATGGTTTAGTTGTTTAATTTGGGTGATGCATACTGATAAAATATTTTGATGGAAATGCACAAATTATTTCTAGTTCACTCATACTGGCTGACTGACTGAAAATAGAACTGCTTATCTTTAGACAGCAGACAAGCCATCTGTCAAGAGGCTGCATATGGTCTGAGGAGTACAAAACCCAGAGGTGTTTCACAGAGTGCCACCATCTTCATTCTTACATATTTTGCTTTCTATTGTAATATAGGCCACGAGCAATAAAACTTGAAGAGAAAAAGGACTATTTGGCTAATAGTTCCACATCACCATCTATCAGTGAGGGAAGCCAGAAGAAAAGTTCAGGGCAGGAAGCTGGAGACAGAAATTTAGCCAGAAACCACAGGGGCAATGGTTATTAGCTTAGTCTTTGATTGCTTTCTCTACCAGCTTTCTTATATGACCAAGAACCACTACCCCCACGGAGACTGGACTCTCCAATATTAATCATTAATGGAAAAAAATACCCCTAGATACTTACCCATGAGCCAACCTTATAGAAGCGTTTTCTCAATTGAGGTGTCCTATGCTCAGATAACTCCAGCCTGACACAAAGCTAGCCAGCACACTTTCCATTCTAAAGGAGTGCCAGTTCTTAAAATTGACTACAGAGAGGTTTCCTAACCTGTCAGATGCATTTCTTGGAAATAACTGGAGGACCATGGACTGGGACTTCAGGAACAAAGGCCTGAGTGTAACATCTTGGGAGGGTAGGACTGAAATTCCTAACATCCTTCCATCTGTGATGGTTTGCATAAATTGACAGATATAGGCCTAGAGGGAATGGCACTGTTAAGAAGTGTGACTTTGTGGGGCGAAGTATATCACTGGGGAGGATGTCGAAGTTTCAGGTGCTCAAACCAGGCTCAGCGTCATTCTCTTTTTCTGTAGTGTGGATCAAGATGTAGAACTCTCAGCTCCTTCTCCAGAACCATATCTGCTTGTTTGCTGCCATACTTCCCACCATGACAATATAGCACTAAACTTCTGAACTGTAAGCCAGACCCAATTAATGTTTTTCTTTAAGAGTTGCTGTAGTCACAGTGTCTATTCTCAACAATAAAACCCTAGCTTAGACACCACCAAAACTAATGCATGACCAAATGTGTCATGTATTTGCCTTTTCTTGTGAGGGACTTCCTGAGCATATTTGATCACAGACAATATAATTTCAAATTCTCTGAAATTCTTTCTCAAAATATCAAAATGTTGTTCCATACACTACTGATGAGTGGGTTAAATTGAGGGAGAATAAAGGCATTACAAATTTAACTTATGAAACATTTATAGGTAGTTGTTTAGGGTGTTGTATTTAATAGTTACATGATGACTGCAAAGAACACTAACTCAGTCAAAGTAATTGTTATTTAATAGTCAGTAAGGAAGCCTAGGGACAATCTGCAATGCTTATTACTTGAGTGAAAACTATAGCTACTGTTGGGGCAGAGCTGTTTTCAGAGATGATTTCTGTGGCTGAGATATTTTCTCATTGGGAGGAAACCCTGTCTCTGTTATCCCCATCCCTAAGCATAGGACGCATCAGGCATATTTCCCTCTTCTCTCTAGTTAATGACCATTTACCCCCAGCTTTCCTACATTCCACCATTTACTGCTGTCTGAACTCTGATATTGGTATCTAGATGTCTATTCTTAGCAAAGCAATGTGTTTGTGTGTTTGCTCATAGCTATCTCTTAATGCTTGTCATATTACCTAAGTATACTATCTATCCAATAACATAACTGAACACATGCATGAGTTAATCTCCTTGCTACTTTTATAATGTTTTGTTATTGATCACCATAATATTTTAAATATAATTCCTCACTTAAGTATCTTAAGTTATCTGTTTTGAGTAACAATAAATCTAAAATTAATTTTTCTTCCAAGATAGATTAAGGCTGCCTTCTCATTAAAATTTAGCTTATTCTCATTTAAAGGGCTGAACCCTGCAATGAAACCATACCCTTTTGTTTTTATGACATTCTTTTATTTAAAGTGCAGAATTATAGAGTAGAAGATAAAAGCATAGGAAGCCACATGGAATCTAGGGAAAAGCAATTCTTTGCTTTCCTGTGGGTTAAATCTCAATTTGAGATAACAGACAGGGAAGTAGGTAAAGACCAGTCAAAAGAACTCTGCAGGAGAAGCCATGGAGAAGGGATAATATCAACATTTATTATGACCTCTCCATCAGCAAGGTTATGCAAAACCAAGAACCAAAGTTGCAATGGTCAGAAGCTAGTGTCATAGCCAAGGACTCAGGCATGCTCAGTGTGGTAAGCAGAGCCTGATTACAGAGTCATGGTAGCCATAAAAGCCACGGATCAACAAGGGCAAGGCACATGGGAAATCCTGGAAAAGTTATCAAAGCCTCTCCCAGTCACGGAAATCAAGAAAGGAGACTCCATTTTCATATATATTCAGAATAAGCAAAAACAAAACCCATATTTTCAGGAAGAAAATACTGTCATTATTTCAGGTTTATATCAGTGCAGAAGCAGGAGATTAACCTTTGTTTCTTCCTCTCACAGGCTGTGTGTGGCATGGAGCTTCTCCTTGGCAATCTTGTTTTGTTTGGCTTTCCTTTAAGAATATTGCTGGTTTCTTTTAACAAAAGGACTAAGGTGGAGATGGAGTAGATGAAGAGAGTTGCCTTTGGGAGTTTTGATTCGCAGGTACAAATTATGCTCCATATAACAAAATTTGATGGAGATGGAAAGCTAGCATGATCAGTGAAGGGCAGGGGATCTTATACTGGATTATTCCTCTCTGTTTCCAAACCCATTCATTCAATGGGCAAGATGATGCATCAGATTCATCCTTACTGACTAAAGTTATTATTAAGGCGTACTTTCCTCGTACTTTGGTTGGAGAAACTCTTAGATCTGGTTAGGGGATTGGCTTAGGAGAAGCCTTAGGTGTCTCCTCACTCTCTACAAGCATCAGCTGGTTTCCACAGAATAACTGCAGATGTCCAGAGACCAGAGTTCACTGCCACACTGTGAAGCCTTCATTCGTAAAACATACTTCCTTGTAGAAACTTCTACATTCTGCTCTCTGGCTGAGTCTTTCAAGTAAATCAGAATGCGCCTTTAAATTGGCAGGTGCAGCAAGCTTGACTAACAACATTTATTCTCTGTTTCTTCTGACTTGGAACTCCTCAGTTGTATGCTGAAGAATAATTTGAATGTAGTTTTGCAGCCTTTCAGCCTGGGGAAGTAGCAATCACTCCCCATTGATGTGTTAAATGAACTAAAGAATCTCCCATGAATCCAAGCTTGTGAGGGTCCTGCAGATGTATCCACAGATATATCAGAGAAAAGCCTCTCATCTGAGGGACAATTCATGACAGATCCACCCAGAAACATCTGCCAATCAGAGTTTATTTCTCTTCGAGTGTCCTTAATTTTAATTTCAATGTCAACCCATTGCAAATCAAAATTCATGATATATTATTTCATACAGGTAGATAATCAGTAAGCCCAATATAGAATAATATTTAAGAAATAATAATTTAGATCATTGTTAGTAAAGGGAAAATTTAAAGGAAATCTTGCAGGTAATTTGTATTTTCTCCAGAGTCAGAAGGTAAGAGAGGAAGTAGATGTTTTATATTTTATTAGGGTTGATTATTTAGTGTGAACTTTGATGGTTCTTTATTGATCTTTCTCAACACCATTCTAAAATCTATGCTCTCTGAATTTCCATCTTCTAATGAAATCTATTACATGGAAAGATAAGATCTAACCAGAGTTCTGTATTATTAGTGCAAATTATTGCAATCTGGTGTTGATTTTATAGGATTGCCTTTATTTGAGTATTAACTTTCAGTGTTAATAATGAAAATGGCTGTTTAAATCTATGGAGGAAAGCTAGATTATGTAACACATACTGTAATAATCAGCCATTTGGTAAAAATAATGATATTTAACAAGTTTGCAGTCTTTAAGAGTTTAAATTCCAGAGGAATCGCTGACTCAAATAAGCCAAACTGAATCATCAAACCCTGGAAGAAAACCCATGTCATAAAAAGGATTTAAACATGAAAGAGTTCTTTAAACATGAAACAAACCAACAGTCACTGTAAAAGCATTTCAAATATTTCATTACCTAAAATATCACAATTACCTAAATAATAAAATGTCAACACAGTCATAAAATCTAAGAGAATTAAGTGAGGGAGATCATTGTGATGTGTGTAGTTTTGTAAGGTTTTACTTTTCCTCAAACTCAGTAGTGACAACTAAGAAAGATAAATAAACCAGTGGAGAGCCCTGTGTGTGTGTGTGTGTGTGTGTGTGTGTGTGTGTGTGTGTCATTGAGTTTGTGAGTGTGTGTGTGTGTGCGCATGTGTGTGTGTATGTGCGTGGAATGAAAAACCAGGGAGGAAATGAGCAAAGGAATAAAGGAATAAAGGAATCTTAGAGTTTTCTGTAAAAAGAGATGAATTTAATAACCTGACCGTGGTTCATAAGGAACGTGAAAATGAGAGTCAGGTGGCATTGACAAAGATGCACATGTTTATCTTTTGGCAAAGTAAAGGAAGGGACATTGTCATATTCATTGCTACTAAGAGTTATAGTGTACACACACACACACACACACACACACACACTCAGCAAGACCACAGAACTCATGGATACAAAGGAAATGTTCATTTCCCATCATTTCAAAGTTGACTCATCCCAGGTAGAGGAACAGTTCATTTTCACCAGGTCTTTGGGAGACAGACTTAATCTACTTAACTGCATTCTTACCCTCAGGAGAGAAGCTGTTCTCCCCAGGGGAGCATAGGGCCTCCTTGTTTATCCATTTTCTCCCCAAGGGAAGAATGAGGGCATATTCCAAAGTTAAGAACATCTCTTAAGTCGCTGGTTAGGACTTCCCCAGTCTGCTGGGTGAGTGGGAAAGCTACAGGCAGTTCTGGCCAGGAGTACCTGATGAGACTTCTCTCCTGTGACTGATTTAGCTGAAGCCTGAGAACACTTATCTGCTCTTGGTGTTGGACAAAAACCTACAGCCTCCTGCCCACCTGTCCCTGGGGACAAACACCTTCAATTAACTATGAATTTTAAAGAGCAAAGAACAGCAAAACCACCAAAGACCAGAAATCTTATGAAAGATCACACAGACAGAGTCCGTAGACAAGTCACAAAGACATTGGCACAAGGAGTCAGGACGTCAGAGATTATGGAGATTTGAATATGGGCTCCCTGTAAGTGATATTTCCTACATGAAACAAAAATTTCAATGTACTGGTGACTATATACTATAGTGCATGTGAATTTTTGTGTGTTTCTATTTACATAATAAACTATGGATGGCTTAAGTTTTCAAAACTTAGAGATTTTTAAAGTTATGGTTCAATGAAATAGCAAATGATTTTAAAATGTCACTGGATAACTTGACTGTCGTAAACCAGAAAAAAAAAACATTTTTAGTAAATCTAAGGGGAGAGAGTAAGAAAGTCAAATTGATTCAAAGACAATGTCCTGATTTATTTGCATACTTGTATATTCATATATATTATATACAAATATGTTAAAATTATGACCTTTTTATTTGAGAGGGCATGCTTGGCATTGGAAGGAGTGTACTTATGAGGAGCTGGGGGAGAAAAATGAAGAAAGAAGGTAATGTAATTATATGTTAATTAAATATTTTTTATTTTTGAAATTATTACAACACTTCTCCCTTACTCCTCCTCCCTCTACTTCAAAAATCTTCCAAATACCACTCTCTGTGTTCCTTCAAATCCTCGGCCTTTTATTTTTCACAAATTGTTATTGCAGGCAAATATTTTGTGAAATGAACAGCAACAGAAATGACAAATTATCAAGAAAACATTATAATGTCATAAATTAAAGCCAAGTAGCAAGTGCAAAGGCAAAGGAAGCATGCATTATCACACTTCAGAATAATGTAACCGTATGTGCAGATGATCTGCCACATTTATTACATGTAGAATGTTTACTCATGCTGTATTTTTAAAATAAGATTAATGCAAATGGTATTTCTTATTGTTGCGATAAATTGTAAAACCATTAGTGAAATTAAGATTCAAGAAAAGAGAAAAGCATGACTGGGATTCAGTACAATTAATCACAGTTATAGAAAATATTAAACAACAGTAAGGCACAGCATATAAATTTTTATCACAACCATATGTAATAGTGACTCAATGCAACAAGCAAGTATGTTACTAAAGTAACACCAATAGTTACACTGATAAATCAGATTCATAGGAAAGCAATAATACAGGAAGTATCAGTCTTTTATATTTATTTATTTTATTTTTCTTCAAAACATAATTTAAAAATAATCTTCTCATTTTGCATACCAATCTCAATTCTCCCTCCCTCCCCTTCTCCTGCTCCTCCTACCTTCCCCTCACTCACCCCCAATCCGTTCCTCAGTGAGGGTAAGGCTTTCCATGAGGAGTCAAATAGTCTGGCACATCAATTTGAGGCAGGATCACGGCCCTCCCCACTATAATTAGACTGAGCAAAGTATCTCTCCAAAGAGAATGAGCTTCAAAATTGCAAGTTCAAGCACTAGGAACAAATCTTTTTCCCACTCATTTGGTCCTATGCAGGTTTCCCCACTGCAGATGCTAAGATCCACAGCTAAGCACTGAGCCAAGCTCCCAGAGTCCAGTCGAAGAGCTGGAGGAGTGAAATGGCCAAAGGGGTCAAGACTGTAGTTGAGATAGTTGACCTGAGCTAGTGGGAGTTCACTCACTCCAGAAGTATCACTCTTAATGGTTATAAAGACAGAAGAAGTCATGAATCAGAAGCCAGTGTTGTAAAGACCTGAAAGCCGCATCTTCCTTTCTCATGTCTGTCTTCAGGCATGTCTTAGGTAGAGTTTGAATGAACGTTCCATCCCTATAAGGTAGTGAGTTTAGAGTACATGCATGAGACAGTTATGCAGTCCCACCTTTTTCTTTTCTTTTTGAGTTTTGCCCTTCCTTTTCCTTACTCCAAACCTTCCTGAATACCCATCCCTGCACTCCATACAATCTGTGGCCTCTATTTCCATCAATTGTTATTAATTCATACATGTGTTTTTATATACATATGCTACTAACTATAATCTTTATATTCAGCTAATAAACTGCTGTGGGCTAAGGTAATATTTTTTAAGAGTCATGCTTTATCCACCATCCAAATGCAGCTTTGTTTACCATAGAAAATCCTAGAAAACCAAGGTGGATCCAGCTTAAATCTTACAGTTTTCATGATGTAAAATCTGAGCAGAAGCTCTTAATGTGCTCTCAGTGATGACAATGGAAGGTTTTCACGGTGATCACGTACTCTTTTTTTGTTGTTTGTTTGTTTGTTTTTATTTCTGGCTGGGTGCTTCTATTAGTAACAGAAGAATGAAATACAGAACTGAGGTCTTAATTATTCCATTCTTAAGGGAAGGATATCAATATCTTCATGGTCTGAAAAACACTTGCTGTAATGGCTTCCCTGTGGTTAACATAGGCCATCTGATTTTCATGTCTCTTGACTTAAAGATAGTCTAGAAACATCCTCACTTTCTGTCATTTATTAATCGGTTGACCTGCAGAGATGTTAAGGGACTGGATTTTCTACCTTGCATTGGCTCAGTTTTAAATCACAGGCATGGGATTTATTTGCTAGACTCTTGCATAAGCAAAAGTGTACCACATATATGTTGTGTGTAAGTTCCTAAGTTAGTTCATCTGTTACTAGTTACTACTAGTAGGATGCATAGCATATGCTAATTTCCATCTGATTAACTTGTCCGTGTTATGACTTCATCCTGTGGTGATAGATTATTCATTAATACAGCACAAACTAATAAAAGGAATTTGATATTTCCATGCACATAAACCTTTCATCAAAAGCATTATACAGATTTTCTAAATCAAAGGGTTTTTGACCCTGTGACTGAAAGGATTCCAGAAAAATCCAGTAATGTAGACGCTAATAGGCTGATGCCCATGAGCCCAGCAGCTTAGCCATGTCTGCATTTGACAGTCATTAATTAAGGCTGTTGGCTGTGTACATGATGGGAGTTAGCAGATATTTCATTCCTTCCCAGATTTTCATATTAATAATAAAATTTCTATTGAATTCTCAGTATCAAACATATGTAATTTTAGAATATATATATATATATATATAAATATATATATATATATACTAGTAGTCTACCCTTCTAATTCCACAGGTATGTCATCAGATTTTTTAAAAAAATATTTTATGTGTATGACTATTTGTCTGCCTATATATTTATGGCAAAATAAATTTCTGGTTCTTTTTTTCTTTTTTCTTTTAATTTCTTTGGTATTACCTGAATTGAATTTGACTCTTTTGTATCCAAGATGGCATCATAAAGTAATGAGAAACCACATTCTATTTCAGACTTAATTATTTGATCCATGATGTACATAACGGCTTTTTATATTGGTAGCTTTTTAAATGACACAGTGTAATAGTTGGTGACACCACATTGTTAAATCGCAAACTTCAACACGGTGTGAATTGCTCTATTGAAGACCCGTGAAGGCTTAGGATATATAAGCAGCCTCATTGACTTCTACTGATGCTGCTGTAGGAAGCCAATGCATAGGAGGGAATGCATCTCCATTCCTACAGCTATGCGTGTAGAATTTCCTCTCATCACTGATGACAACCTGACTGAAGTGTGGCACCATCTGATCTCTCCACTTCAGAGTGAAAGTTAAAACATTTTTATGTTAAATCACTCCTAGCAATTTTCTTTTCCGTAATGGAATCAGAAAGTATCTTTGTTTGGCTTGTTTGCCAAGAAATGTAAATCCACAGTGTATTTACATGTAGAAGTATATATAACTTTATCAAATAATCACATAGAATTTCATGAGAGGTGTCTATTTACATGGCTGTGGTACAGATTTTGTGTGTGTATCCATACCACAGCGTACATATATATATATATATATATATATATATATATATATATTTTATATACTTTGTATTTCCTTCCATATTTGTTCACTATAAATTTTTACATAAGATATAATTATTTACTAACCATAAAAGAAAGGCCTTTATTGAAAAGCTTCATAATCTGGGACTTCTTACTATCTGCATCCAAATATTAGGTCAATATTGTAACCTGTGGGTTTTACAGGAACATAGCTGACTCCCGTGGATATGCAAACACAGCAAGTATATGATATATTGAAGTATATACTGACCATGATTTGCATGGAATTTAAATTCTGGCAGAGGAAGTGAAAAAATGATAGCTTTAACAAAACTAGAGTTTTATCCTAGTTTTTTTAATACTACATTCAGAGATAAATGATTTAAACCAAGTATACCAAAATTATCACATTAAAAACCCAAGGAAAGAACTTGGCTAGTTTTCCACACACCAACCCACCCTCATTTACATGCCCCCACAGTGAAGCGTGTTACTGGCTAACCACTAAGTGTTTTAATTATACGATGGCCTGCATGAGGTACCCCTCCTCCTGAGGCTCATGCATTTGAGCACTGGGTTCCCATTTGGTGGCACTGTTGGGAAGGCTATGGAGCCTTTGGGAGGTATAGGTTTGGTTCGCTGAAGGAAGTGTGTCACTGGGAACAGGCTTTCACGCTTCATAGCCCACCCTACTCTAGATGCCCTTCGCTACACAGGTGAAATATATGCTACCTTAATGGCAAGACTGCCTCTTCTCTTGATGGTATTCCTTCCCTGGCAATTCACAGGCCTTCCATGCCGTGGTGACCTCCCTCTCTGTTTCTATAAACTAAAGCAAGTTTTTTGTTTTATTATTATTTTTTTTTATCTTTTAAGTTGCCGTTGATGACGATATTCTGTTGCAGTAACAGAACTCATACAAGGCAGACAGGAAGAAAGAAGGGAAGAGAATAAATACATGCCACAACTGCTAAAGCGGGGAGCTCAGTACTTTCAAGACCATCACCAGAAAAGCAGGCTCAGTGGGGCAGCACACACTCCCCGGACTGTCTGCAAAGGGGACAGAAAGTGCGGTTTATCAGCTCCTACACAGTGCGCTCCTTCGGCAGAACAAGGACTGTAGTCTACTACCTCTACCACCTCATAGGCATACACACTCCCTTGATTTTGAGAAACGTTAAAATTGTGAAACTAAATGCGCGTGCATTTTCCTTTGGCAATTTTAGAAATATATTTAACCTCCAAACTAATGATACGGTGAAGTTAAGATTCCTTTGGTGTTGTAGGTCAGGACATGTGGGCGCAATCTATCTACCACACATGTACATTTTCATGGGAGAACTTTGACGTACTCTTTCCCACATTCATTTTTCTCACGTGAAAAAATATTTCGCATTGTTCAATTTGTTAAGTACATAAAAATTTCCACTTTAAAACCAAGAGTATTAGAGAAATTTACTTATCCGCTTTTGTGTCTTTTATTTTCATTGTCTTATATTCAAAGGCTTGCATATTACGTGAAGTGGTATCCTAAAAGGCTGTTATGAATAATTAAAATTTGAACTAATTGGCAAATCTAAGTAGTAGAGATGAAAATCTTCGGATGCCGCCTCTGTTTCCAGCCTCCCCAATCCTGTTGTGTAAAGGGGACTGAGTTAAGAGGCTTTTTAATTTATTTTACTTTCACTTATAATTTCCCATTTAGAGGTTAATTGGATGGCAAGTAATGAATTCTGAGTTACTGTGATACTGCTATGTATTTTTGTAAACTGTGTCTTGTTATTTCACATTGAGTACAAAACAAGACCTCTTAGTCTTATTCCATGCCCAATAATAAAAGAGCTTATAAATAAGTATCCGCCTACCAATTGTTCTGCAGCTTTCCCTGGGAAATCTCCTGAAGAGTCTGAACTCAGATATGGAATCTGAGAACCTGCAACAGGATAAGACAGCCATCAGACCTAACTATGACCTGAGTGTGACACTGTGGTCAGCAACAGCAAGGCGGTGAATGAGGACAGGGCTCTGTACTTTGGGGATGCAGCCTGGATGTAGAGTGGTTGCCTGGCACTATTTCTGTTTTTGAACTCATTTTTTACAAGTTCTTTGTGTATGTACTATGACTTCCAGTTTTGTGCTTTTATGGGAAGCCCCGGTTTTAATAAGGTGTGTTGGGAATAAGAACTTCAAAGAAACACTGTTCACAACTGTTTAAAATGCCTTATAATATTACAGTGAATTTTAATATGCCAATGCAATGAAAATATAAGTAATTCAAAATTATATAAAATGTTTTAAATTTTAAAAACCAACTGAACAATTGCAGCAATCCATTCAAATCTCTCATTTTGAGGCATCTCACTGAGACTGGAAAAGATGAAGCAATTCTTGCAACTTCTATAATGTTTATTCCTCCAACATTGAAAAGTTAGCTTTTATTGTTTGTAGTCTTCATATCTGTTATAAATTTGACTTCTCTAGAATGTCCATGATGATGAAGATTTCATAGTTGAGAATTAGTTTCTGAAACCCATGTTTTTGATAAATCTGTTTATCTTTCAAAATGTAATTAATTGTCAATGGTGATGGACTGTTCATTTTACCATTCTGATGTATGATCTATGTAATTCAGTGACCTGAGTTTCTTAGCCTCTGTAAAAGAAAATGGTCAAAAATACATTTTTTCTGAATCATCCAGCATTCTAATTTTCCCATAAATCTGTACTTATAATGTTTCATTCTTAATTTCTGTGTAGTGATAATAAATTAATTTAACAACTAGGACTCCATAATGAATACAAGATACTTTAAAAGGGTGAATAAGAATTAAATAAATAGCTACAGCATTGTGTACAGCCAGAGGAACCCAAAGTGTGTTTAAAAAACCCCAGAGGTCACAAATAGAATCTGTAACTACCACCACAGCGAAGTCTATGAGAATTATAGAATAGTATAGTAATTATACAATAAAATAAAAGTTCCTATGTGTGAGGGTGCCCATGATAGGTGTGGCACTAAGCCAATTCAAGACACTGTGAAGGGGGAAAGGGAAAGAATGGTATACTATTTTCTCTCTTCTGGTCCCAATCTGCACTGGCTTTTAAATCAAGACATCACAGAGCAAGAATGTTGTTTTGGGACAACCTATGAAAGTCTTTCTCTGGTGGAGAGTATAATAAAAGAACACATCTAGAGAAAGTAAAGGTGAAAATCAATCATAGGCCATGTGCTGATTGATAGAAAAACAACATATCATAATTAAAGAGATATTCAAGTAAAATCAAAACCATTTACTTAGTGCCTTTCAAAAGGCAAAGCCAGCATTAAAAATTATGTTTTATATAATAATAACAATTTTCTATTAGCTTTTATTAATGTACCTTGTCAACACAGTGATAATGAATCATAACAAAGAAGAGTTAAAAATAAATAAAAGATAATACATTTTCCTGTGCAATCCTGTGCAACTATGGATGAAAATTAATTGTACAAGACATCATTACCACGGAGTATGTTTTCTTGCATTCTAACTCATTTTCAGCATAATTTTATAGGGGAATTATTTTAAATGTCCTCATAATTTTATTCAACAACATTAGACTTAATTATTACTAAAAATGCCATTTTTGCCTCTTTATTTCTGAATATTGGTTTCAAAAATGTAATGAAAACAAATCATTTCAGCACAAAGTTCTTTTCATGAATATTACCGGAGTATAATTATATCTTGCATACCTTTACATTTCATGGTAGGTTTAATTTTTTAAGATTTATTTGTTTTAACTCTGTGTCGGGGGGTAGGTTTGTCCATGTGGAGGCATATGTGTGTCACAACAGATATCAGCAGAGCACAAGAGGATGCCAGACCCCCTGGATCTGGATTTACAGGCAACTGTGGGCTGCCTGGCATGGGTTCTGGAAAGCAAACTTAATCCTTTGCAATAACATCAAGAGTGCTTAACCTCTGATGATTTTTTTTCCAGCCCTGGTGATCCAATTTTAACACCAAAAAGGAAAAATAACTTTTTTTCTCCTTTTAATTAAGACATGGCTACTTTACACTGCTGGTGCTCAGATTTTCAGGGCCCTCTGAGATAAGTAACTTCAATAATCTGTCTCGGAATCATGTCATGGAAAAACAGAGTAGTTGGGCCTTTTCCTTTGCCCTGTGCCTTCTGCTGGACCGGAGCGAGTCAACTTTCTCTCAGGGACTTCCATTTGCACAACAGTGTAGTATCCCAGTGTTGACTGGGAGAATTCCTAGGTACCTACACAGAGTTCGAGTTCCATTTGCACAACAGTGCAGTATCCCAGTGTTGACTGGGAGAATTCCTAGGTACCTAAACAGAGTTCGAGTTCCATTTGCACAACAGTGCAGTTTCCCAGTGTTGACTGGGAGAATTCCTAGGTACCTACACAGAGTTCAAGTTCCATTTGCACAACAGTGCAGTATCCCAGTGTTGACTGGGAGAATTCCTACACAGAGTTCGAGGCAAGCAAGTTAGCAACAGTTCTCTGCTGACGCTGCACAGTTTCCACAGCACTCCGTCGTTGGGGGACACCAGCTTTACTGTAGTAAATTTGCGATGCACTTTTGCTTATTTAACTCAAATCCTCTCAATTGACTTTCCTTATATTGTTATTATGCCTTGAATGTCACGTGAAAATTGCCAGCCGTCCTAGTAATCTTCAGCTGCCAACTTGACTCCAACCCAGAACTGACTGAGCAGTGCAAGCCCCACACTGAAGAAATGCCTTGATGACATTAACCGTGATATGTTTGAATGGTGGTTTTTTTTTTTTTTTTTTGGTTTTTCGAGACAGGGTTTCTCTTCAGCTTTAGAGCCTGTCCTGGAGCTAGCTCATGTAGACCAGGCTGGTCTCAGAACTCACAGAGATCCGCCTGCCTCTGCCTCCCGAGTGCTGGGATTAAAGGCGTGCGCCACCACCGCCCGGCTGAATGGTGTTTTCTTAACTGCTCATTGAGGCAAGAGGGCCAAGCCTACTGCATGAAATGCCTTCATAGTCAGGTGGGTGGAGTTGTATGAGAGGTAGCTGTGGAAAAACAAGCCTCTAAGCAGCTCCTTCTATAGTTTCTGCCTCAAGTTCCCTTCTTGGCTTCCCTTGATGATGGATTGTAACCTGTAAGGTGAAATAAACCCTTTCTTCACTTAGTTGTTTTTGGTCATGGTGTTTATAGTATCAATGCAACGAGCAGATTAGGACATGGCCAGATCCTACAGCTGTAAAGGTATTGTTCTTTAGATTACAATAAGAAAATGAATGATATTTTTTTTATATATAGGTATTTTTTTTTGCCTTACAACATAGAAAATATTCAGAAAGTTAAATAAACTTCTGGTAAATTAATAGAATGGTTATTTTTTGATAGCTGTTCAATATTTCAATGCCTGTGCTTGTTTTGTTCACCTGTGGCCAGCCACGCTAACATTACTGAGAAGATCACAGTGTGATTAGATCGGCGGTGTTCCAGTTTCACTGAGGTATGTCTATATTAGTTTAACTCAGTCCTCCACCAGCCTGTGAGGTAAGCTTTTAATTAGGAAAAAGATAATGCCAGGTTCTTCACCCTTACCATGTAAAACCTACCATATAAATGTCTCCTGTGTACAGGGTCTGAGGTGAGGTGATGAGTGTGTGTGTGTGTGTGTGCGCGCGCGCGCTCGTGTGTACAGTTTCTAGAACAGAAGTTAGGAATATCTGGAGGATGAAGAGCCATTCATCATTCTGTAATCAGTGAATTGAGGAGTAGAAACACACAGTTAGAGGGGTGCTTTCACTGTGTCTCATGGAGGGGTGTTGTTTTCTGTGCACAGAAATAGAGAATTAGGATGTGGGATATGAAAAAATGTTCCCCGCCTTACTTGCTGAGTCTTCCATGGCTATTTGCTGGGGAAATTTCCATCTTAGGGCTATATTTCCTAACTCCCTTTGCTCCTGGCTGATTTATGTCTACCCAGGACAGCCCATACATATTTTCCAAGCACTCCCCCTTCCCTCCCTTTTCCTGTGTGCTGACTGCAGACCAGCTGTGGAGGATGGCAGTGGTTCCGTCAGCACAGAAAGCACAGAAAGCTGCGTGAGTGTTTTACAAAGGACACATCTCCACTCCCTGAGAGTCACTGGTTCTGGACACATGCTAAATAATAAAGCCTCAACTTTTAAGGGGCTGAGATTTCAAATCCCTTTAGAAAGCAGCTACTGCAATGTGCTTTAATGCAGCAGAAAGTAGCAGCTGGGACGGGCAAAAGGCAAATGACTCAAATGCTGTTTCATTTCCCTCTTCTTAGAGGAAAATATTCAAAATGGAAAAGTCATGGCCAACCTAACTGGAAATAAAATTAAGATTTAAAGTACCCTAAATCCCACTAAGCACTTACAATGTACCAGACTATTATCTACCTCTAGCTAAACCGTAACGAGTCAGTCATCCATAGAGCAGGAAAGCAGAAGAATTCGTGAGAAAAATTCTAACAGTGGTATTTAAGTATAGTTCATCCTTGCCTCAACTTTCAGGAAAGACATGAATAATAAAGAGAAAGGATATTATATTTAAAGAAATGTATTTATATTGCCTATAAAATTACTTAAAATTCCTTGTATTTTCACATTCAGTGGGAATGCAAAATTCAGAGACTAATGACTGTTCTTATCAAAGTACACACCACAGAAAATCTTTAACCAAATGCTTTAGTGGAATAGAAGGAAATTCTAGTCCACGGTTGTGTTCCATCTTGCATTTTTGCTATTCTTCTCAGTGGGTACCCCACAAAGATAATTTGACAGTTGTGGGATTGTTCTTCACTACAGCACAGGACAGTAAAATTGATACACTCTTACCTCTTCTCTCTGTAATGCCAGCTTTGCTACCTGGGCACTTGCACTTCTTTTGGCCAGAGATCCATGTTCCATTCTCTTCAATCAACCTGTATCTATAGACAACAGCATACTTCTTCTCTGCCAGCTAACATATTCTCAACGTCGAGGGCTGATTCAGTCCTTTTGTACCCTGTGACTATTACAACCTTATTTCTTCTTTTTTAAAATTTATTAGATTTTTTTTTAAAAATACCAATCCAAGTTCCCACTCCCCCACTCCTCCCTTTCCCTCCACACACCCTCCCACCCCACCTCCATCCCATCCTCAGAGAAGGTAAGGCACATTGCTTTGTGGAAGGTCCAAGGCCCAACCTACTATATCTAGGCTGAGCAAGGTGTACATCCAAATAGACTAGGATTCCAAAGAGCCAGTACTTTCACTGAGGCTTTTCTCAATGGCAGAAACACGCCTTGTTCAGACTTACTGAATCTCTGGTTTTAGGTTACACTTCTGAAGACTGTATCTATTCTGCTTATTCAGAAAGATATTGTTGTCATCAAATATAGGTCCATTTATTTATGTATAACTATGGCCTATGGAGATTTTTTTCCTGCTCATAGATTGTCATCATTGCTATCTCAGAGGGTCATCAGTCTCTTATGCCCCCTTCCCAGTTCCTCTGTAGTCACCTGATAATTCCAAACTCCCCATGTCCCCTATTAAGGAATCTTCAAACTTCAGGATCTCTGTTCCTTAAATATGAATATTAAGCCATAGGCTAAAGGAGAGCAAACCTCAGATGTCATTATAAGAATAAAACTTGTATAACACAATAGCTTTCTGTGCATGACCATGCCATGTGATGTATACACTCAGTCCTCAGCCATTTGTTACCATTTAGTGGATCAGATACAAAATGCTGGTTCTATCTAGCAATGGCACAGATCAAGGTGTCTGGTACATACACTAGCACAGTGGTGTTCAAAATATTTTGTATATGTGTATATGTGCATTTCTTTCTTTAAAAAGCTATAACAAAAGACCAATAGAATGCACAGGCAACATAATAGAAAAAAAACTAAAAACAATTACATATGTCCTGCAAAATGGCTCAACAAGACACTTATCACCAAGCCTATGTCAGAGCTGACTGAGCTCCACCCCCAAGAGTCACATGTTGGCAGAAGAGAACTGACTGTTGTGAGTTGTCCTTTGTCTCCACGTGTGTGCCTGAGAATGCATATGCCCACACACCCACACACACTACAATGTATATATTTTAAAATGCAGTTGCTTTAAAATCCAGTCTTATGTTCAGAGAATATGTGTGTGGGAAGGAAGAAAAGGTAAGGAAGATTAACGGGCAGTATATCAGGAAAAAGACTAAAATTAGGCACAACTGTCAATGAACCATCAGATCACAAAATCTCTTTGTTTTTATTAATCTTATTTGTTTTTCCTCTTTGTAAGTTTCATACTCTTTTCCAATACACATGCATATATTAATATAAATATATAATTTTAAATATATCCTGATCATTCTGTACAGTGTTAACATGCTTTCCTAATAAACCCATGGCCATCTGCCTAGAAACAACTCTATCAACAGTGAATGGGGCACTACCACATCAATCAGGAACCAAGAAAACAACCCATAGGCACACCCATGAGCCAATTTGTTGGTGAAATTTTCTCATTTAAGGTTCCCCATTCCCAGGTAATTCGGGTTTGTGTCAAGTTGGTCAATCAACTTGTGTCATGTTGTAGTCATACGATAAATCTATTTATATTTTCTGGAAATCTGCAGACTTATTTCCAGAGTGGCTACTCTAGTACACATTTCCACCATTAACATATTTGGCTCCACTTTCCCTACATCCAGACTAGCTTTGTTATCATTTGTATTTCTGATGATGAAATTTCCAACTAGGTTGAAAGGGAACATTAAAATAATGTATGGATTCCTACTTTTTAAATAGAAATATGTAAAGACTGAATAAGGAAACAATACACAGGGCTTTGTGTCTACAAAGTACTAGGTAAACACAGAAGAAAGCTTGGTTGCTGTCATAAGCAGCAACATTGGTGTTGGTAAGAATCTAAGTTAAACATAGTTAGTTTGAAAAAACTGTAGAAGGAATAGTTAATAAGAAGCATAATAAGCCTCATAATGTGAATTTGTAATATTACAGAAGCTAAAAAGGGCAGGATAATTATACACGACATTATCAGAAAAATATACTTTCTTCCAGGGAGTGAGAAAATTTGTCCTGCCATGGCTAATTGTGCTCAAGAACACCCAGAAGGATTCTTAAGTCAGGTGATCCTGAAGGCTGGGTAAAGAAGGCTGTGTCTAGACATGCCCAGTCCACTTGTGTTGTGAACTTGCAGATTACAGCAGTCTAATCCATCTGGAGTGTTTGTTTCTTCTTAGACACCAGATTAGAGAAATACTAAGAAAATAGGTATTATTATAGTGAAAGATATAAAAAAGTTTTTAAAAACCAGGAGGAAAAACAAGAATCAGAATATATGAGCATAGACATTACCTTGGCTAATTTACATAAAAAGAATTATAAATATTTTATCATTTTGTTATTGTTTAGTAAAATGTAGTAATTTAACCTCTTTCCAACATTTTTGAAGATTTTGAAATTTGTAGATATATAAAGACACTAATTGGGGATACTGAGTGTACATAAAGAACAACTGTGTCCAAACATGTTTATTCTTATTTATTCAGTCATGATAACATGTTCCTGGTAAGTGTCTAAGATTAAGATTTTAAAATATTAATCAAATAACTTTCTAAACACAGATTATTTTGCTTTAGTCTGGAAATTATATAATAATAAAGTAATCATCTAAAAACACAGAAGTAGGCTAGCCATATATTTAAGCATCTCATCATATAAATAATACAGCATCAGCAAATATAACCCTACTTGAAATGCAACAATAGATTAATTGGATGTTCAAAGAGTACAAAAAATGTAAAATAGCTTATTATCAACAAACTAAATTGTAAAAACATCCATAAGATCCAAAAAGCATACCCACAACCAAAATCTCTGCCTTATTCCCTTTATTATTAATAATCATATATACAACATTTGCTTCTTAATTTGCATTTGTTATTAAATGATTGCCCTATACTCTTGAATGTAGATTGACAAACTATGCTATAGTAACCAGGGCTTGCATAAATAAATGAAAATCTGACAACCTTCCATTCCTTAAAATTATTGCATTGAAAATAAAAGAAAAAACTAGCTTCAGCATAGTTGGCTTATCATGCTGTTGCTTCATTTTCAGTTGGTTTCTGTTTCCTTGCCAGAGTCACTATTAAGCAGATTACAAGCGGCACTCAAAACAGCACATCATTTTGCAAGCTACTTCTTTATACAAAATAAATGCACTGACTTCAGGAAAAAAAATAAAGATATTGCTGTGTCTTTTATATTACAAGAAATATTCTATTTTGCTATCAATATGCGATGTGTTAAAAATCTGTAACAGCACTGAGGAATGTTCTTTATAAACCTTTCACGCTGACAACCTTACTTAGATCCAGATAGCAGGGAATAGTCTGAGTATTGACTCACAATCAAGAGTTTCTCTCACTGAAAACTGATTAAACAAAGCCAGAGTTAATATGCTGCAGGGGAATGCATCAGAAAATTTGAATTGTGTAGGCACTGCACAGTGGTAATACATTAGAAAAAAATTAGATCAATTATTTACAAATTTAAATTTTAAATAAGCTGTCAGATTGAATAGTGCTATTGGAATTATATAAGAGGATAATTCTAGATGGCTCTCAAAATCCCAATGTTAATCATTCAATATAAGTCAACTCTTGCAATGTAGTCAAACTCTATGCACTATGACCTGTTGTAGAAATTTGTTTGTTCATTTCCCAGGTGCCAGACTCCCAAAAATATCTCACAGAAACTATATTATTTAATATCACTGCTTGGCCAATTACTTAAGTGTATTGCTAGCTGGCTCTTACATCTAGAATTAACCCATTTCTTTTAGTTCATATTTTACCATGTAGCTTGTGGCCTTCTGGCAAGGTTCCTGCTGGCAGCTTGCATCTTTCCCCTCTGGCTGCTACATAGTGTCTCCCTGACTCCGCCTCTTTTCTCCCAGCATTCAGTTTAGTTTTCCCTGCCTAGCTCTGTTCTACCCTGCTATAATAGGTGTAATGGATATTTAAAAATTGCTGCGGATCCCTGAGTAGCTTGCTGTGGAATCCTCTGCAGTGGCAGCCAGTGAGCAGGGGGTCCCAAGAGCAGCCAGTCCCAGGCAGGGATGATACACAAAACCATGTGGCAGGTCTCCAATGGTGGCTTGCCCCTGGCATTGAGCCATGTGGCAGCAGTGTGTAAGAGACAGATGGATAAGCACACCATGCAGAGTGAGGCTGGATATTTATTAAGTGGGTTATGGAAGGATGGAAGGGAAGGTAGAAGGGGAGAAGAACAGAGAGACAGACAGACAAAGTGGGGGAAGACCAAAGCTGCCTCTACGAGAGGGACCCGGAAAAGAGAGAGAGAGACTAGGGCTGCAAGCAGGAAGGAAGACCTGCCTGCCTCAGCAGATGGGGGAGGGAGTGGGTGTGGCTTGTATCTTAAAGAGAAAGATCATTACAATAGGCTCAAAGCAGTTTCTTTATTCATTAACCAATAAATGAAACACATATACAGAAGAACTTCCCATAACAATGACCTACAGTATACACTATAGCTACTATCATTAAGGAGGTAGTAAGTCAACAATACATTGAAAATAAGATATGAAGAACTTTAATTCTCTTATTTTTGCTCTTCTGTCAATCTCAGGAGCTGAGGGAAAAAATCTGACATTAGAGAAAAAAGAACTATATAACTAAGATATCTTCTAATATATTTACATATTAGTGTTATTTCCTGTTTTGCTGGTTTGCTTTGTATGTTCTGAGAGTCATTTTCTTTCTTTGCACTTATACATCTTTAATCCGAAATCAAGCAAATTATTGCAGTTTATCTCATCTTTCTTTAGTGGTTTGAAGTCTAAAATGATACCATGTCAAAGAATGGCTTATGACAACACAGGAAGAAAGCAATACAAGAATTTTGCCACGACATGTCCTTATTAGATGCATACCTTAGGACTGTATGATGACATTAATACACATTTTAATTATGTCAGAGCCACAGGATTATTAGAAGTGGGAGTAGTGAAGAGACAGCTCAGGAATCCACAGTACACTGCACTACTTACCTAAAAGAAATAGACAGACACCATATGAAATCATGGAGCTCTGTAGCATCAGGGGACAATGAGAGGAAGGGTCCTCAATTTCTTGTTCTGGAGCATGATTTGAAGTACAAGAGACAGTGAAGGTAAGCCATCTTTTCAAATACTTCTTATTTGGATGGATTGATGATGATCAGCCCCATAAAGAGGGAGAACACTATGATTGTTTTCTGAATTTCTGTATTTTAAATGAGCAGAGGAGCGGAGGCAATTGTTTGAATGATGTGAATTGTGTACCGTTTGAAGAGAATGTGTGAAGAACTTAAAAGAGGAAATGAATATATAACTTGCTCTTTAATATGTTGCTATTTGCAGAGTAAAGTAACTAAATATGAATCTTAAAAGGATTTATTTATACATTGACCTTCCTATTTCTTATACTTTGAAGTACTATTCATTCTATTTTTAAAAATTTGCTTTTAAGTATTTTGAGTCATGGCAGATAAATTTGTAACTGAAAATGTCTGAGCGTGATCACAGAGACTGAGACAGCTTGGAACTCCTTTGTGCTAGTAAGCATGTGTTGTTTTTCTCTGCACCCTAAAATTTACCCTTTCATCTCATAAAGTTAATAAATGTTACACTGACATTTTGATGAGTAGCTGGCACTCTTTGGATAACAAAAAGCAGCCTCTCCATTGTAAACTGGGTTGTGATTCTACAGCCTAAGAAAGGATGAAGACACATTCTCTTCTGCATAACTAACGTCCAGTTTGTTCAAATGAAGTCCTTACACAAATACCTGTGAAGGGAGTAAATTGCTGTTATAATTAGTTACAACTTCTATCAACTCTTTAATGAAAAAGTAAAGCCTGTGAAATTTTGTACATGACAGTACATCTATATCTTATAATTTAAAATATTAACTAATATTATAAGAATTTTTAATATAATTATTATATTACTCTTTCAGAATTTCACTCATGTTTACAGTATATTTTGATCATACTCACCTCTAACTCCCTTCCTCCTACTCATCCTGGGCCCCACCAATACCATATCACCCTCCTAACTTCTCATTATCTTCCTTTTTATTTCTTATTAATCTATTGAGTCTAGTTACTGCTGCATATGAATCCATGGGTGTAGGGTTATCCACTGAGCATGGAAACCCTAGCAGAGACTCAAAAGTTAGAAAAATAAATAAATTGCATCCAATGCACAAAACTTAGGGATTACATAACACAAACATCTAGGGATTGGACTGACTGCTGTTATATTTTAATTCAAGACATGTCTGCTTTTTTTCCAAAAGGAAATGCTAAGTAGAAAAAATTATTGATTTTTAAAATTATAGTTGCTAGAGTATTTTCATTGATTTTTCCGTATGTTATATATTTCTATAGAAGGAAAAATACTAACTGGAATGCTGTTATATATCAAATCAAGGAGATGATGAAGCTAATAACGTCTATTAATGCTGATGATGGTACTTCCTCTTATTAGGTCAATTATCATTACCTCGAAGTTATGTGTGTGTGTCACTTTCCAGTAATTAAATAAAACCCCAGAATATTTTTCAGAGTAAATATATTGCTTTTGGTCACAGACAAATATTACATATGCTACAGAAACACATCCTCTATGTGAACTCTGGATGCATTAGAGTCTATTTGGACTAAACTCATTGTCTGGCAGGAAAGGTATGACAATTAAAATGATCAGTAAATATGTACCAAGAATTTAAGAGACCCAATTTCCTGAGAAACCACCATACTGATTTCCAGAGTGGTTGTACAAATTTTCATTCCCACCAGCAATGGAAGAATATTCCCTTTACTCTGCATCCTCTCCAGCATAAGCTATCATTGGTGAATTTGATCTTAGCCATTCTGACAGGTGTAAAATAATATCTCAAATAGACATAAAATAAAGTTTTTATAATATAATATTCATAGGAGTAGAAAGAAGATGCACACATAGACAGCAAAAGCCCTTACTCTCAGTGAAGGCAGGCAGAAGACATAGAAAAATGTTTGTGCAGGTGCTATATATTCTCAGGGCAGATCCTGAGCTGTGAAGAACACAGGATGTCTGTCTCTTCCCGTTTCTAATGGTATTTTCCATAGTATATATAGAGTCTAGAAAGTGGCCAACACTTTGTAAAGTAGTTTGTGTTGAACAGTTATTAGTTTCCTCAATGCATACTCATCAAGAGGCTGTTACATGAAACAGAATCCCAGTAGAGAATGGATATCATTAATTATTACACTGCCTATTTCTGTGGAACTTATATTTCAGTGCCTCTGTGTGTGTGTGTGTGTGTGTGTGTGTGTGTGTGTGTGTGTGTGTGTCCGGGTGTATGTGTGCATGTGTGTATGTGATGAGGCTATAGGGAGCAAAAAATTACAAGTAAATATGTATCATAACAAACAGTGAAATTGACTAATACCAAAAATGGAAAAGAGTTTAGATATGGGAATTTCTCATGTGTTTCAGATTTTAGAGAAAGTGATATGGGAGGTTTGTCTGCATATGTGTTGCTTTTATTGGTTAATGAATAAAGCTGATTTGGCTTATGACAAGCCAGAATATAGCCAGACAGGAAGAGATATAGACAGAGAGTAGTCAGAGTCAGGGAGATATCATGTAGTTGCTGAAGTAGAAAGACACAACTGAAACTTGCTGGTAGGCTACACAGATTAACAGAAATGGGTTAATTTAAAATGTAAGAGTTAGTTAATAAGAAGCCTGAGCTAATAGACCAAGAAGTGTTGTAATTAAAATAGTTTCTGTGTGATTATTTGGATCTGGGCAGCTGGGAATGAAAAACTCTTCTCTACTTACATAATGGCTCTGACATTAAGCAACTGCATTCACATAAAACCTGAGAAAGCTTGGGAAGGAATTCTAGACCCAAAAGAACAGAGTTAAGCACAGCTTCTTGGCAGCAGCATTTTCTCAGGTGAGCACTGTTTGTTAGATGCAAGCAGAGGTATGGATTTTTTAAGAGAAGGCTTCCTGACTCAACATTAGCAGCAAAAACTTTATGGTTTCTTTATAAAATGGAGGCTTCCAGACTTGTGCTGGCATCAAAAACTCTGAATCTTTCAGGAGGTGGATGACTTGAATGGGGTTTTTGAGTAGCATGTTACAAATTGTTTAATGGCAACATAAACCTATGTGTCCCTGGAGCTGGGGTGGTGAGCATGGCTCACAGAAGCAGTGAACATCTCTCTGTCATGTTGGACTAGGCAGAGCCAACAGGCAGGGCAGCAGAATTGGTCCTAGCCATGTCTGCTTAGCATTAAAAATATAAACTGCTCCTGGTCAGAAAATGATTACAGATATACAATAAAGATTGATTCAGACAAAAATAAACTTCTGAAGGGGTAGGATTGATAGAGAGAGGAAAAAAGGTATAGTCAGTTATAAAAAAGAAGTAAATTATTTTAGAAAACAAAACAAAGTATTTAAAGAGACAGTAAAAGTAATACAAAAGAGTACAGACAGTCATAAATTAAAGGAGTAAAGAAAAATGAGCCACATAAAGATGGAGTATACACAGTGAGTCAGAATTGTGTATATTATTGTGCTTTATTTGAATTTTTTGACTGCAGAGAGATATTTGATTCTGGGGGCTCCTAAGTTAAACCAAGAACTTTGGATGACTGGCCAGGTAGCGATATGTCTCTGTCAATTCTAGAACTTTGGAAGTTGCTTACAATGCACTTCCTGTTTACTTAGGTAATATTGTATTTCTAAGGTCTTTGGAGAATTGAAGACCGATAGTTATACTTTTTTTGTTACAATAAAAGATAAATCAGATACACAGCTTTAGACTCACAAAGATAGTTTAGATGATATTTTCCTTAACTTTCAAAATGCAAATAGACTAAAAATTGTAATTATAATTCTTGCTTGATGTCTGTTTTGTATTTATAATTTTATTATGTTAAAGCTAAAACCTTCCTTTTTTTTCTTTTTTTTTATTAAAAATTTCCGCCTCCTCCCCGCCTCCCAATTACCCCCTCCCTTCTCCACTCCCCCTCTTTCCCCTGTCCAGAGAGCATTAAGGGTTCCCTGCCCTGTGGAAAGTCCAAGTTCTTCCCCCCACCATCCAGGTCCAGGAAGGTGAGCATCCAAACATGCCAGGCCCCCCCAAAGCCAGTATGCGTAGTAGGATCCAAATCCAGTGTCATTGTCCTTGGTTTCTCAGCACTCCTCATTGTCTGCCACATTCAGGGAAACTGGTTTTATCTCATGCTTTTTCAGTCCCAGTCCAGCTGGGCTTGGTAAACTCCGAATGGATCAGCCCCACCATCTCAGTGGGTGGGAGCACTCCTCGCAGTCCAGACTTCCTTGCTCATGTTTTCCTTCCTTCTGCTCCTCATTTGGACCTTGGGCGCTCAGTTCGGTGCACCAATGTGGGGCTCTGTCTCTAGCTCCTTCCATCGGCAGATGAAGATTCTATGGTGATATGCAAGATAATCATCAGTATGGCTATAGGATCTGGCCTTTTCCGACTCCCTCTCCTCAGTTGCCTGGAGGGATGGCTCAGCCGTTAAAGGCTAGGCTCACAACCAAAAATATAAAACCTTCCTTTTTAATTAGATAGAAAATGGGAAATGACGCGGGATGTTCTTCTGTATGTGTGATGCTTTTATTGGTTAATGAATAAAGGAGCTTTGGCCTATGGCAGGGCAGAATATAAGCAGACTCTGTGTGTGTGTGTGTGTGTGTGTGTGTGTGTGTGTGTGTGTGTGTGTGTGTTGTATGTGTGT
The DNA here is from genome assembly GCF_903992535.2 of Arvicola amphibius. Classification (NCBI taxonomy): domain Eukaryota; kingdom Metazoa; phylum Chordata; class Mammalia; order Rodentia; family Cricetidae; genus Arvicola; species Arvicola amphibius. Next base: position 157,944,539 of record NC_052051.1, read on the forward strand.
GAACATCTTGTCTACAAATATGTATGTGTAACATATGCCTGTTCAGTGCCCATAAAAGCTAGAGGAAGAAGGTATTGAATCCCCTAGAACTGAAGGTGCAGACAGTTGTGAGTCTGTACCTGGAAATAAAAACCAGCCCCTCAGAAAGAATAGCAAGAACTCTTAATAGCTGTGCCGTATCTCTAGCCCTGTCCTTGATTTGTTCTGTTGTTATGCTGAAACACCTTGACCAAGGCAGCTTATAAAAGAAAGTATTTATGTGGTGGCTGGCACTCAACATCAGAGGGTTAGTTCATGATCATCGTGACAGGAAGCATGAAAGTTGTCAATCAGGCAGGTGTGGTGGAGCAGTAGCTGAGAGCGCACATCTGACCTACAGATTGCAGGCAAAGAGTTAGCGACAGGCCTGGCATAAGCTTTTTAAAACCTAAAGCTCACCCCTTGTGTCACTCCTCCTCGAACAAGGTCATACCTATTCCAATAAGGCCACACCTCCTAATTGTTTCCCAGTTTTACTGAATACCAAGCATTCAAATATATGAGTCTATGGGAAACATACTAATTCTAACTACCAAAAACAAAATCCAATTATAATTCTTCTTTGTAGCTGAAAATACACACTCCATTGTATATAGAAAACATAGTTCTTTATCATTTCTACCAGTGAAGGACACCTATGTTGATTCCCTATCTTGGCTACTTTTAATAATGCATCAGTAAGCCTGGGTACTTCTGTGGGAGCTTGACTTAAATTGCTTTGGGTTTATAACCTGCAATTTTCTATTCTTTCTGAAGAAAATGATGCCAATTTCTCTCTTGCAGGTCAGTATCATGAAAACTATACAAGTAATTACTGTTTCGCATTACTTAGTTAAGTAATATGTCTACTGTTATAACTAAATATTCCTCAAGTTACATTGATAACCTATATTTTTAATGTAATCAATCTATAGCTATGTAGACATAAAAAAGTAATCATATAAACTGAACTTGTGGAATATTATAAGCCTTATGAATAGATGAAGAAAGAATACTTATAAATGGGCAACTTCAAAAGAAAAATACAAAATTCAATTAATACATTTTAAATGTTCACATAAACTACAAAAATTTTAAACATTCTGTTTTCAGTCAAAATTTGTGTTATAATATTTATAGCTGCATACCCTTGTCCCACGAGCCTTTGGAATATGGGTGAAAGCTGAGGGAGTGCATTGAATTTAATTACCAATATTTACATAGCAGCATTTTTGTCAGAAGCTTGGAGAATTATGAAGTTGCTACATACGTTGAAGATAAATTTGCTTCATAGTCAAACATTTCCTACTATGTTTGAAACTCTACTGTATCTATAGCTACAGCATGGGACTTGCCCTTGCCTCTTTGCTTGTAATACACTAAAGGGCAACATTAGAGAATAATTTTCACTGAATATACACTTATATGAACATGATCTTGACTTTGTTGCCAAACTATATGAAACAAAATACATAGGAAGGAATTGTCTTAAAATAAAAATGAGTAATAATGCCTTATATCCTAAGTATTCTCTTAAAGAAACTGATAGAAGAGGTAGAAAAACAGTGCTTGGCTTGTAGAACTGGTCTTTCTGCTATTCCATTATTTTAATTTAATTTATGCCACCATAAGTCAGTGAGATTTTTTTCTAAAATTTTTTTCTGAAAATTAAGATATACATTGTTGATACAGGAGAATCAGTCACCTATTTTGACTATTGATGTAATCTTTAAGCAATATTCTTTCTAAGATTTTTTTCTCTTTTTCCATGCCTCAAAATTGTGCATAGACAATATATGTCTTCTGTTACAACTTCATTCTCAATATGTCTATCATTACTAAAGCTGTCATCCCTTTTAGTTTTTTAGTCAATATTTTGTTTTTTAATGTTTCATACATTGAGGGTCTATACATTGATCATACCCATCCACCTCATTCCAACTTCCTTTAGTGCCTGCTATTCCTTCTCTCTTTACTTCACGTCCGATTTTTGTTGTTTGCAGTTGTTGTTGGTGCTGACTCTTGATTTCTAGTTAGGCTTCTCATATGCACGTGGATGCATGGCAAACTACTGGGGGATGAACAGCCTACCGATGTGCAAATTCCTCAACAGTTATCAACTGCCAATGCTCTATCTGATAGGGCCTAGGTCTCAGGAATCCCAGTCGTGCTGTAATTTTATTGGCTTCTTTATGTGGGCCCTTATCTAAGTCAATGGGGGCAACATTCATGCCAAGTCCAAAAGGCAGTGTCTGCAGCTTTTCTCCCTATTAGCTGCCTCTTACATTGTCTGTACCACATCAGCAATGTTCTCCAAGGCTTGAGATAGATGACTGGTTCACAGCTGAGCACTAGGTGTTATTTATAGTTTTACACTTCAGTAAGTTATGTCTCTGAATAAACTCTTACCCACTGTAAAGTGAAGTATCTCTAAGCAAAGTTCAGAGCAGCACACATTTATGGTATAAAATGTAAATGTTTATAATGCACTTTGGCATATGACCATTCCCCCCTTATAGATCTCCCTGGCACAGGATGGGCCCAGGTTTACCATATATCACGCCAGGCAAGAAATCCTTCCTGAAGTGCATGTTCCCTGCCCAGTTAGAAAACAATTGCTTATCTGCATGTCCATAGCACCACTATTGCACAAGCTTCACTATTGTTTCTGTCTGGGAAGTCAGAGCGATAGTATGCAGAAGCCAGTACTGAGTAGGACCATTGGTGTTTATCTTTTCCATCAGCCTTTTGGCACTAGGAAAGGTAGCCAGCAAGGAGAGTTCCCTGGTCAGTTTGAGGTTGGTTTCTCTGTGTCCTGCATCCAAAGTGAATGCCAATAGTGCCCTGCCACGTAGATATCATGAGGAACTAGAGCGATAGTGGTGGCCTATGTTGTTTGAGTTACTTACATAGTCTTTCTGACTAATAATTTTTAGGGTTATATCCAGGGACAGGCACTGGGATTTTATTTTAATGACCGATGTCTTCTAGAAGCAGTATTGTTAACACATGAATGCTTTTCAACCCCTCACATACTTTCACATAAATACACACTTTATGCCGGGCGGTGGTGGCGCACGCCTTTAATCCCAGCACTCGGGAGGCAGAGGCAGGCAGATCTCTGTGAGTTCGAGACCAGCCTGGACTACAAGAGTTAGTTCCAGGACAGGCTCCAAAGCCACAGAGAAACCCTGTCTCGAAAAACCAAATATATATATATATATATATATATATATATATATATATATATATACACTTTATATAAAATTTTACATATGTAATTTGTAAATTAGTTTACAAAATAGTGGATTTCCATAGGCTTCTTTGTGTGTTGTTGGTTTTGGATATACTTCCCCATCTTCTCTAATCCCTAGTCCCTATCTGCACTGAAACCCCTAACCATGAGTATCTTTCTTTTCTCCCTTCATGTCACCTATGTGTTTCTATCCCCTCTAACTGATTTTTTTCTGTGGGGTGGAGGATCTAACATATCAACACTGGGTTTTCATGCACTCTTCATTTGGGTTGAGCTTTCTACCAGCAATTCATTGTTTTCCCCTCCTGTTCTTCTCTGTGATTTCAGATTTCTTTCAGCGCGTCCTACCTCTCATTTTTACCATATCTTTCATTTTGTGTGCACGCCACTATCCTCACTCCCAGAAGGTATCTTCTCGCCACATGGCAATGACTAGCATTTATTTTCAATGTGACAATCTAGAACCACCTGAGAGACAGATCTCTGGGGTATGGAAGATTCCTTGATTGCTTTACCTGAGCTGGGACTGGAATACTGCTCTGTGCCTGTGAAAAAAGTGAGCTGAAAAGTAATACGTGTTCCTGGTTCTCTGCTTCATGATTGTGCCTAAGAGCAGCCAGGTCACAATGGTCTTGGCTTCCCTGCAATGATGAACTATATCCTTGACCTGTGAACCAAAGTTGCATTCATTAGTTTTACATCACAGCACTGGGAAAAAGAAACCACTACACGCTCAGAATGATGGTAGGAAAATGTGCTTGGCATCGATCAAGCAGTGTCCTGGAAATAAAGACAGTACATAATGAGGATGCGTTTTAAACCATACTTACTGCATTTTGTTCACCTTGTGGGAAAATAACCAGCTGATATGTTTCAATTCACTCTTCTTAGAGACAAGCATATAAATGATAGCAAACAAAACCCAGAGAGAGGTCTTTATCCACAGTCAGTAGCTGAGGGCTTTTATTTTTATGAACTTTGTGGTTCCATCAGGCAGGTGCCAATTCAGAATCTGACTGAAGCTTTTGTAGCATGAAAGGTCTTATTAAACTTCAGAACCTGCTCACTCCTCACAAGAGTCTTCTACCTATTTCTGCCAGAAATCACCCCCTGACTTCAGAGGCTACTGATATAAGCACACCCATCATCTGTTGCAAGGAAATGTCTTAGAAACAGGTTCAACACGGTTGTTCTTTAATGAAAAAGAAATATAGTCTCTGTATGTCTTCATTCTCCTGGGCTAAAGAGATTACATTCTCAATTTAAAACCAAACACTATTATCAATATCCCTTGGAAATTCTACTTAATTAAAATGCTCTAGTCATAAAAGCTGCCAAATAAAAACTTCCTTCAGTTTCTCAATTAACTTCATTTAATTAGAATTATATAATATGGAAAGGATCTGTTTGCAGCTTATCTTAATCAAAGAGATTGTGGTTTGGTCAGAATAAACAGAACATTAGAAAAAGTAATGGATACCAATGAAATCAAGCATTCCATTTTCCAAATTAAGCCTGTGTTTAGCTGATACAAGGAAGGAAAAAGCTGTACTTAGTCTGTTTCTTGTGATTACATTCCTAGGCTCCTATTTGCTACACCTGACTGCCTGTGGAAAGTTGTGGTGAAGAGGTTAAGAGCTTCACATTTTCACAGATGTTAGACCTCCAGGTCCAAGTCTATGTAGAGGCCATAGGACAACATCTGGGGTCATTCCTCAGACATTGTTCATATTCTCTCTCTCTCTCTCCCGTTTTGAGATAGTTGGTCTTAGTGACCTGGACTTCATCACATAGGCCAGGATGACTGGCAAATGGTGCCCAGGGGTCCTACTGTCTCTTTTCCAGGGCTGTGCTGGCGTTACTAGGACATGCATTATCTTACAGCCCTTTCTAAATGAATTTTGGGGACAAAACTCAGGTCCGCATCCTTGAAAGACAAGAACTATGTGTACTAAGCTATTATTCTAGTCTGCTACTTGACATTTGCATGTGCGAATGACTTGGAGTTTCTATCCCACAGTAGAAGTTCATTCTACTTCTTCAGGAATCTTCAGATCCTTATGTCGGTATCTATCCTGAAATCAAGTTCAACAGTCCTCAAAATGTCATCATGCCTTTTCCATTGCTGTGGGCTGAACAGGGTGGTGCAGAATCTATGTAATGAAACCCTAAACTCATCATCAGAAATGTATCCTTTGGCAGAGGTTTTTTTTTTTTTCTTTTTTTTTCTTTTTTCTTAATCATATGCCTGTAGCTAAAGGGGATTGGTACTGAAGTAGGCTGGACTATGACTCAAGACTCAAGCTTGTGGCCTTACAGAAGTGAACGTGTGGTTCCAGACACACAATAATAAACCCCGTGGAGAAGGCATCTCTGGACAGAGGCAATAGGATGCTAGTACTCACCAGAGGCTAGGGGCAGGCATGCACAGACTCTCCCTCACAGTTCTAGCAACAGGCTGGCTTCAGGGTAGAGTCTCCTGAAGAAATGACACATTTTTTACTTACTTTTTTCCCCGTAAATCATCTGTTTGTTTGCTTTCCAGCAGCCTGAGAAAGCTAATGCAGCTGATATACATTGAGTATCTGAGGAAACATTACCAAGTTCTCTACCTGAGGAACCATTGGGGAGTCCTTTCTGGGAACACAGGATCCTCTACAGTCCATGGAGTTCAGTCCAGAAAAAAAAAAGTGCTCAGCTGGATAAACTGAGTGAGGATTTTTGATGTTTTCACCCTGCCTTTCTCATCATTGTCTTTTTCCGACTTCCTGCATCCTACTGTGCTCACTCTGATGGGCCATGCTCATTAGTGCCCCGGTGAACTCCCACTGTGCCGCCCTAGGTAACTATGCCTTGTTATTTCTGTAACAGGGAGGGGACGATCCTTCTTTGATGATGCTATTCCAATCTATGTTTCTGACATATTTCGTTCCTGCTCTATTTCTTCTATGGTTAGAATCTGCAGTCCACTAGTTACCCACTTGCCTAATTTTGTAATAACTTCTTTTGTTAACTGGAGACGGCTGAGCTTCTGTTTCAGTCTCCAGTCCCGAAGTCACACAGAAACTTATATTAATTGCAAACTGTTTGGCCTATTAGCCCAGGCTTGTTTTTAACAAGCTCTTTTAGCTTAAATTAACCCATTTCTATTATTCTATATTTTACCACAAGACCCATGAGTTTGTGGCTTTTTAATCTCACACCTTGCGTCCCCAGTGGCTGGTGGCAAGACTCTGTCTTGCTTTTCTCTGTATCTCTGCTTGGTTTTCCAACCTAACTATATTCCACCCTGCCATAGGTCAAAACAGGTTCTTTAACCATAAATGATAAAATGTATTCACAGTATGCAGAGGAGTATTCTTCATCACATCAGCCTTGTCTTGAAGTATAGAATCATTTGGAGGGAGAAAAAGGAAGGGAGGATGATGTAAATGCATTATAATCTCAAAAATAAAAGTTAAAAAAATGAAGCTATAGTTTAATGTTCCTACTGCCAGTTCACTGCTCGAATGATAATTATTGTGCCTTTCCTGTGCTTAACCCATCACCAGCAACTCCGTCTAATACTTCCTTGCCATCCAGCACATCAGTCTCATCCCATGAGCCTTTACGTTCCTTCTCCAAACACTTGCTGTGAAAGTCTGGCCTGTCATCAACCTTTGTGGCACAGCTTTAAAGTGTCCAGAAGAGCAGGCACCATTCAGGGTCTAAAAAAATCTGCCAATCCTATGTCTACAGCTGTGAGTTGCCATACCACAATTTTCATATGTTGCATGACTGGATTCCACATTTCCATTACCCCAGAATACAATTTAGGGTTTGATCCCTAAGGAAATTAAATGTACAGATTGTTCAAAAGTGTATATGTTTATACTTATTCAAAAAATTGTGATTAGATTATTTTCCACCATGCCAAACAAAGCTGACTATAGACATGACATATGAATATATCCAGGTTCTCTACTGTCCTGTATTCACTCTATTTATGAAAAATATTTTTTAAAAAGCATTGACAAATTTATGTTTCAAAAGCACATATTGAGTTGAGTAGAATTGAAAAGCTCCTGAAATTTATTTTCTCAAACTTCAGACAATCAGGTAAAGATAAATGTTTAAAATTTTCAGAAATAAAAAGTCATAAAATTGACTGAGTGTCATAATTTATGTCATATCATCACTAGCATATTTAAAATGATACCCAAATATTTTCTTTTTAAAATACAATGTTTTATTTTCAGAGAATTGAATATATGCACAAACATTTTTATCATAGTCAAACTTTACCGCTTCTCAATTCTTCCTAGATCCATTCCCACCAACCACCCTACCCACTTTCTATCCTCTTTATCAATATTTTTATACCCAGCTAAGTCTAATTTTTGCTGCTCATATACTAATGAATGTGGAGCATGACCCACCTACTAGTGGTCACACCATTAAAGAAAACTGATTCTCTTTCCTTCAGGAGCCAGCTCCTCAACAAGTGTTGAGGATCAATGAACTCCTTGACCACTTTTTGCTGAAATGTTGGCTGGCTTCATCTGGTGTAGAAAATCACAACTGCTGTTCATCAGCAGAGTGGAGTTGTCACTGATTCTCCCTGTCCTCCCACCCCTCTGTTTTTTTCTAATGTTCGTAACCATCATTACCACATAACCATGCGGGGCCGACATATTTACCCATTTGTAATATGAAAACATAGCAACACGTCTCAGTTCTTCAAAAACAATTAGACCCCTAATTAATTTTTTGTTCTGTTTTCTCTCATCCTTTGATAATTTGCTTCTGTGGCATTTTTATTGGCTACATATGATAGCACTGATAAGATACACTTTAGCCTCCTATTCATTGGAAACGACTCCTCTGTGACATACAAAAACAACAAATAGTTAAAAGTCTTGGTTTCTATCTTGTTGATATTATAATGATATCGCATCATTTTCCCCATGCCCTTTCTTTTTTCCATTCTCTCCCCATACCCCTCTTTCATCACTCTGTCAAATTCATGGCTTCTTTAATTATTCTTAAACAAACATAAGTATATATACATATATATATATATATATCTTAATAAGTAGTATATCCATTATATACAATATATGTGTATTAATAAGAATATATATTCCTTAATAAGTAAATACCTACTCAGTGAAGCATAAGTATCTGTTTTCAGAGCTGACTTTTGGTATTGGATAACCAATTGTTATGTTATTCCCTGTGGAAGAACATTTCATTCATTCTCAGAATTCCTTAGTTTCCTGTACAATTTTTGTCTAGGACTGAGGCTTCTTGAACCTTCCCCCATCACGTTGACATGTCTATTTGTGTCCTTCCTGTTCAGTTCATCTTTAGCCTGCCATGTTGGTGAGACTTTATGATATAGCTTCTCACATTTGTAGAAGAAACATTATTATAGTCAACTTCCTGCTCTTCTGCCTCTTACAAACTTCCTGCTCTCTATCTTCTCAAATGATTGCTGACCCTCAATACAGAAGCTGTGTTGTAGGTGTACCAGATGAGACTGAACTCACACCTCTTCATCTTGGTCAGTTGTACTTTTCTGTAATGTCTCTATTTATAGCCAAAAGAGGTTTCGTTGATGAGGAGCTTGTCTCTGGTTAGAAGTATAAAATTTTAAAATTAAGTTAGGAATTATGTTGGTTTAGTAAAGTGATGGTTGTAGGTTCTCCTAGAAGATCCATGAACTCACTAGCCCTGGGTAGTTAGCTAGGTTTACAGTACAAAGCATGATTTTCTTCTTCTTAAGTATATTTTATGCCCCATTAGAGCACTGTTTGCTAATTCCAAGGTGTAGGTGCTACTGTTGCTCTCTTATGTAAGCTATTATGAACTACTGTTCATTGTTGTGGTTCTACAGGCATGATAGCCGAGGAGGACTATTGGTTGTTTCCCTTCATTAGAAGCTTACTTGGCATCTTCTGGTACCATAAAAGCTAATTCTGAAAGATTAAGATTTCAGAACATATCTATTATTGGTCTTCTGGATCCTGTGACTGAAGTTCATGGCGTCATTAGCAATGTCTAATTATCTTCCACTCCATGGAAGCAACCAAAGTCAGTAGCAATACCCTCTAAGGTTTTGGAGTCTCTTAGAAAAACCTGACCAACAATTCAAAAGAGTGTTTCTTGGGCTTTTGTTTAGTTTTTGTTACATAGTGTATGGTTCTTGCTGGGAAGCATTGTCATCTCAAATAGAAAATTTTATTTAAGCTGTATGTGCATATAAAAACTTACATGTATTGTATTTTTAGATATATAGTTAATAGTATGACTTCTTATGACACTTCCATACATCCTTACTCTGATGTTAATCATCTTCCTCCTTCCCTGTGTTTGTCTTCCTCCTCAATCAGTAATTAAAGCCCCATATTGTTCCTAGTTATCCATTCAGATCACTTGTTTTCTGCTATTTCCCTTTCTATTATTCTTCCCATCTCATCCTAATCCCTTTTTATTTTCCTGCTATTTGCCGTTACTCCAGGTTTGCTGGTCTGGTAATAGCAGCTTATCAAGTAACAGTTCTTGCTTTTCCTGGAAAAAGCGGATCATTCAGGCAAGCCTGCAGTGAGAAGAATTAGCTAAACTAAACTGAATAAAGCCTAGCAAATCTAGTTTTTTTAAAGGTGATATCAACCCCACAAAGTCTTCCAAACTGGAAGTAGGCTACAATTTCGGGATGGATGGATGCAAGTGGAAGAATACTTTCCAGAAAACAACAAAGATCAAATGCCACTACGTGTAAGGAACAGGAAGGGGAGAGTCATCTGGAGACAGAGGATGTGGGGTGGAAATCCTAACAAAACTTGAAAATCAGGCACTTAAGAGACAATTATAAAATGATCTGTCTCTTAGCATATATCTTCATCAAGACCCTTGAAAAGCAATTGTTTTGTACGAGTACTTTGCAATAAGAAAAAACATGTAAAACTCCAGTGGGAAAAAAAAATTTAAAAATTAACTTTACTTGTTTGCTCAAAGAATACACAATTGCTGTCATTTGATTTTCCAGTATCATGCTGCACATCATCACATCATTGCCAACACTAGGGACTGTTTAATTAATTAAATCAACTATACATATTATAGAACACATGCCTGTCTATTAACAACCTGAGAAGCAGAACTGGAAGTGTTTGACGAAACACCGGCAGCAGCTTATTTCTCCTCAGAAGTAAACAAGCAGCACCAGCTTTACGAGACCCAGGAACTCAGCATCTCTTGTCTGTGTAACATTAGATACGCTGATAGGGCTGCCGAAAAAAGATAATAGATGACATAGATATAGTCATAGATATAGATAGATATTGGATCAAAGGCAAAAAGGTGAAGGAAAAGATAAGATGGTGATTATTTTCACTGAAATGATTCAGGAATATTTTATTTTATTCCCATTAATGAATTTTGTAAGTAAATTATATAAATTAAGACGAATTGAAGGTCCTCTGCATTCACTAGTCATCCCTCCTAGTACAGTATTTTTCTATCTAATATTATAAAGCTATCTGTAACTGGAATTGAATTATTCCTTCACTTTGTTGTATAAATGAAAGACAGAAGCAAATAATTTGTAAACAAAGCTTCAGTTTTCGTCTTTGCATCCTCCTCCTAGATAGTTTCTTCTCAGTATGGGTCCAAAGTTGCTGCAAATGGAGACTGAAAACCCTGCGTCGACAGTCAGACACAGAAATTGGAATAGGCAAATGGGATTGTGAGCTATACCTCCTTTGTGCAGTCCAGACACGACGTCTGCAGCCCACAAAAGGAAACACATGCTGAGACCTGTCATTCATCTTCCGAACAGACATTAGAAACTGTCCTTAGGCACCAGAGGCAGGGAGAAGCCTGTAGTATACAAAAACTAACCTAACTGTTTCTCTCCTTTCTTTTCATTTTAAGATGTCTTAAAAGAAACAAGTAACAGCTTTGAATGCAAAATTAGGAGGGTGTTAGGTCACAAAAGTGAGCATACAATGTGAGAGTGAATATTCAATTTGGGAGCAAGGCAGCATAGAGCTTCCTTCCAACACTCAAACTATTCTTATGAGCATGTGTTATGTATACATGGAGACCTTGAGCCTTGTTTACATCATGATTGGTGGGTTTTCTGCTTCACTCCCCTACACCTGTTCTGTTTCTCCCACACCTGGTCCCTGCTCAAGCCAGTCTCTGCTGTGTACCACCTACAGTGTGAGTCTATTCATAACTGTAGTTTTGCTGTTCGGTAATTCTTAAGATAGATTTTTCAAAGAGAGAAGAGATGAAAGATGCTGTAACTGTGGCGTGGCTTGCAGAAGGTCTTGCATTTGATCATCCTACTTTATAATCCATTATCCATTTTCCTATGATTGCCATGGTTACTACCTTAAGGTACCAATATATTCAAACCATTCTTTAATTGAGGGCTAAGGAGATGGCCCAGAATCTGAACTCTGATCCCCTCAAAGAATGTAAAACCAGGTAGAGCAGTGTATGTTTGCGATTCCCGGGCTTGAGGACAGGCAGAAATGCCAGAAAGCCTGGAACTTGCTGGCTAGCAAGCTCAGCTCCATGTAGTGTGAAGCGGCAGGGGCTGTGTCCCGCCACCCGGCTAGCTTTACCCAAAATAATTACACGGAAACTGTATTCTTTTAAACACTGCCTGGCCCATAGTTTCAGCCTCTTATTGGTTAATTCTCACATCTTCCTTTAACCCATATTTAGTAATCTGGGTAGCACCACGAGGTGTAGCTTACCAGGAGAGATCTTAACCTGTGTCCATCTCGGAGAGGAGCAGCATGGAGACTCCTATGGGGAATGCCTGAAGCGTCTCCCCAACTCTACTTCCATGTTCCCACAATTCTGTTCTGTCTACTTCACCTCTCTTAAAGGGCCAAGGCAGTTTTCTTTATTAATTAACAAATGAAAGAAACATAGACAGATAACTCTCCTCCATCAGCTCCAGGACTAAAGACAGCCTTGTACCAAAATGCACAGAGGAGGCTGGAAGTCGGTAAATCAAAGCACACAAAGTGGACCTGTGGCCTATACACGTATATGCATCTACTGACACAAAAACCACAGCTCTCATCTTAAAGGGACTAAGAGACTGTTTATTCCAGAACCATTTTGAATGCTCATCCTGGCTAGGTACCATAGATTTAGGTGATCCTAAATCCCATGGTTCAGTGTGGAAGTAATTTTTTTGTAGTTTTACAGAACAAAGAAACTCATAAATCAAGGCCACTTTGACATTGGTGGATACATTAGAGAGACAGGTGCAGTGAGATGGAAGAAGCTTTCCTATAGGCCCTAGATGATTTCTAAACCTTTGAGTTGGTGGATGCTAGTGATCTCCTAAATTAGTTGATTCCAAAAGACTTTTCCTTATTGTTCACAGCGTGTTAATTCTGACACAGAAATGGGCCAGCAATGGCTATTCCAAGGGGGAGGGAAAGAGTCTAGTACTAGTCCAATAAAAGATGACTAGTCTTTGAAGTTGACACATTGTAATTTCTGCACAGTAGTAAAACTGTCATTAGTTATTCACTCTCTACAGACGCAGCTTATTTCCACAAATTTTCATTCACATACAAAACTCGCATGCATCCACGCGTGCGCACTTGCACACACACAGACACACACACGACCCTGTCTTCATATACATCTGGAGATGACTTTAAGAACTGTGAAATTATCATAAACAATGTTGGAGAATAACACTAGGCTTGAACTGTAGAGGCACATTCTATTCACTTACAGAAACTTTAAAGAACAATTTTAACAGCAGAATGGTTTAATCAATAACTGACCCTTTCCTACTGCCATCTAAGAAAGCCAAATTTACCTATAAGCTTGCTCATTGATGTTCAAAATAACCTCAAAACCATCTTGTTCTGTTATAGCTTTGTAAAGACTAATACAAAACGTCATAGTTGCTGTGAATTTGCCTATTGACTGATATTATGACTTAAAAATGGGGAACATCTTCTTTGTGTTTCTATACTTTATGCATTTTGGCACATGACACAGTGCACATGTAGAGGGCAGAGGGCAAACTCCGAGAGCCAATTCTCTCCTACCGGGTGTCTTCTCAGAATCAGACTCAGATTCTACATACTGATGACAAGAGCCTTTATCTTTCAATCAATATGCCACCTTATATTTACTTCCTACTCTCAAAATATTTCTCAGTCACAATAATAATAACTGAATATTTTAGAAATATGCATCATCTCTTTGTTTTATTTTATCATCTTATCAGCAAACTGTTGATTTATTTAATGATTAGCTCGTGCATAAATTAATACAGCCACTTATTTAATTAAACAAATGACAACATTGTAGGTAAGCATTATCATCTAATGTTTAAACATGGGTTGTGCAGAAAGCAGTTAAGGTTGGAGTAATTTCCTTATTGATTCACTTAATGTACTGTGCCTATCTTGGAAACAAGAATACAAATATGTGCATCTGGGGTGATTATCAAGCTCCATTGTCAATACATGGCAATTTTTCTGAAGGAGGTTTGACATTTGATCAAGATATGTTTTAACACAGGTGTATCAGAACATACATATTTTGCTTATTTTGTGTGTATGCATGTTTATATGTCCACGTGTGTTAATATACATAAATGAACACATGCTGTGCATGAATATGAATGTCAGGGGTCAGCCTTGAGTGTCTTCCTCAACTACCCTCAACTGTCTTTTGTAGTCTGTTTTACAAGACTGTTTCTCAGTTATAACAGGAGATCATTAATTAATTAAGGCCCAATGTCCAGGAGCCCAAGGATCTGCCTGCTTCTACCATCCCAACACTGAAGCACAAGGGAGTTCCACCATGCCTAAATGTATTTTCTAACATAAACTCTAGAGTTTTGTACAAGTATAGAAATCACTTTATTGACTGAGACATCTCAAAAGCCTTCATCTATGGATGGGACCTTGTAAGAACCCTCCATCTACTTTAGGGTGTTAGCTGTTATTGTGCATGTCATGTTTAGGTGACCACATTGCTATGATTTAGTTGGTGTAACTCCATTCCATGTATAGAATATGCCATGTTGTAACATATGTGATGGTTCTCTTGGTTCTTACAATCATTCTGCCCCTTCTTCTGTGGTGTTCTTAAGCCTTGGTTGTAGGGGCTCTATTATTGTTCTCTGTATTCTTATCAGCTGTAGATTTCTGTCACAATGTCTACCTGTAGCAAAAGCTTCCTTGATACAGGTTGAGATATTTATCTCAGAATATAAGGATAAGTACTTAGGTGATATACCTACTAAGGCTGAAGAATATTCCATTTTTATATGTGTGTGTATACATGTTCATGACAGAAGTTAGTGTGAGCACACATGCCACATTGTATACGTGGAGATGACAGCACAGGCTTCTTTATTGGTCCTGAGCTTCCACATTTTAGAGGCAGCATCTCTTGTAGTTAACCACTGCGTACTCCTGTTTCTGTTCTGTAAATTTTAAGGGATTATCTTTCCTCTCTGTCTCATTTTTTCCTTAGGAGCTCAACTGCATTCAGCTTTATATGGGTTCTGGAGACTTGAACTCTTGTCCTCATGCTCGATAACAAGTACTTTATTCAAGGAACCATTTTACCATAATGGCATTTTATTTTCTGTATGTACCTCATTGTTTTATACCCATTTATTAGCTGATTATTCTGAAGACGGTATTTTGAAATAAAAGATAGCATGTCCCAACTCTCATGATAATGCACATCTTTGTATGAATCTCAGGGGTGAGGCTGGCTTTGGGCACACAGTATTTAAGCTGCAAGTCCCTGTGTTTACTAGTCTTCTGGCTACTTATTTATACCTTAATATGTAGTCTCTGTTTTCAGACTCATAATTCCAAGAGAACTTGCTGTTAAAGTGCACAGCTAACAGTAAGTTTTCACTAAGAAAACAATCATCAGAAAAGAATAAGTTTCGTTCACATTTCTGTTCCAAAGACAACGTAAACTGTTTCTAGAAAACTCATGAAATATAATTCAATCACAAATTCCTTGTCAACGGTTTAACTTCACTCACTGGCTACTTCATTATAAACATTTTAAACACTGAAATAAAGAAAAAAAATGAATTTCTGCATAAAATCTGGTGATTCTGTATAAAAAGGATGATTAAGGATAGAGCAGCTATGACTGACTAGAAATTAATGACAAAGCTATCAATAAGTTTATAGTCCTTTCATTGCATACACAACCTTCATTCCTATTCTTCAAAACATACATTTCAGGGCAAGATATGTGGCCAAATATAATGTATTTCAAGTCCCAAATTACCTTACTAGGGTGTTTTCAAAATCATCTCTATCCTGCATCCACAGTATGTAAATATGGAGAAGGGGTATAAAAACTAAACAGAAACTGCCGCCCATCAAAGTGAGAATTGGAAGCATCTCAAAGAGTTATTTCTCATGCTTCAGCTCAAACGATAGAGGAAGAGTAGGAGAGCCCCGCCCTTGAGAGGGAAGGTCTATTCTTCAACCAAACAACTTGTTATCTTGCCTTGCCAGAGACTGACTTAAACAAGATCATGTGTTTCCATCATTGCTAAAAAGAAAAGATGAGCACACCTCCATTCTGAGGCTTTCAGGCCCACACTGCTCCCATCAATGACAAGAGCTCTGGGAAGAACCGGAAGATACGATCGGATGCAAACGAGCCTGGAACTGATGCAGACACACTTTACTTTCCTAAATACCATGTTTTGGTTTCCCAACTTTACAAAAAAATTAGGCTAATTATTAAAATCAGATAGCCAAAAATATCCATATAGGAACTAATTTTGGATCCATCAAATTCCCTTTGTTTTCTGGTATTCTGTCTCTAGAACAGAAAGTTAAGAATTTTCAGAATAAAGAGTATATTGCACAGACACATGCACTGTAAATGAAACTGATAAAGTCCCCCAAGCCAGCCTTCTTCCAAGAAACGATGCACACAGAGTGCTAAGAGTCACCTTGGAATTATCAGCAGCAGCGGATTTCAGAACTACCATGGATACAATCTCTTCCCTGATGGGCTACATTTACTAAAGCAGAATTGCATACTTAGCAATATTTCAGTCAGCTAGAAGTAGAGGTTAATAGTAGTTAACATAGCTTGCAGAAACAAGAGCTAAAGAGCAAAACCTGTATGTTCAGACACTATTACAAGTTAGAATAAAATCAATACAGTAAATCAAATTTAAATTTGTAAACTTTTTCTAATTAAAATAATTACATTATTTTCCTCTTTCTTCCTCTCAACACATCTTCAATTTTTCTTCTTTTCTTTCAAATTCATGAACTCTAGTTTTTAATTGATGATACACACACACACACACACACACATATATATATGTGAAACAAAATTTTCCACAACATTAAAAAATACATCACATTCATTATGATAAATATTTTGTCAGAAAATGCATTCTTATAGCAAGAAATACACCCTTGATGGCCCTTGCCCTAAGACACCGAATTCTATGGCTCTGAGAGCAAGTCAGACACCTTTGAGACTTTAAGGGAACTAAGTTCAACATTCACCATGGAGATTTATCATAGGTTTTAATGTCTGACTTTTTTCTCTTCAGAGTCTGACTTGAATACAGAAATATAAGATATGGTTCAAACTAGGACATTTAATTCTATTTTCTATCTAAATAGTCTGCTGGCAACATCCTTAGCATTCATGAAGTTATAGCCAGTTTGAGGCTCCTATGGTCCAAGCATTCCTACAAAGAGAATGTTTGTAACATACAGGCAGTGAGCAATCAGTGTCCAGGATTTTATCCCCATGATCAGCTGCCCAGGGACACTGCAGGCATAGATTATTTTGTTTACCTTCTTTTAGAAAAACAGAAACTCCACAGTATTACATCAGTATCAAGTTACCAATAAGTTCTTAGGGTGTTCTCCCTGAAGATTTTGGTAGCATATTAAACACCAATTGCAGGAGAAAAGACAGTCGTGTAAATTTTGCAACCAAGTCATTGTTGTGTGAATGAGGACTGCTGAGTAGCCTGCCAGCCAGGTTCCAGCATTCATGACCTCATTGCCTTGCATGAATGCTAAGGGAGGCCAGCCCTCTGTGAGTCACTGAGAGAAGTTGCTTGCATTCTTTCCTGTGGTGAGCCTAGTTTAAAAGGGCCCAGCAGCTTGAAACAATCCTCAGAAGAATGGCTTATTGGTAACTGTTAATGCCACTTCACACTGGCATAGTGAGGCCCAGGAAGAAAATATGGCAAAATTTGATACTTGATTTCAGGACACCCGATTTTCATGCTAAGGTTCTACTATCTTCATGAAGTTCGCTTTATAGCTTTCAGAAACAAATTTTACTTATAACACTTTAAGAAAATTAGACTGTCATATGACTAATGATAAAAATTTCCATAAAACAATCCTCAATGGACATGAGAGATGATTGTATGGGTAAATGCACTCTCTGTGCAAGGCCGATGATCTGAGTTTGACCCAAAGAATACATGGGAAAAGAATGATGCAGTCATGTGTATCTGCATCCCTAGCTCTCCTGTGGTGACATGAGACATAGAGGCAGGAAAATCACTGGACACTGGTGGGCCAGCCCAGCAAGAGTATTCATAACAGCAGAAATAACATGGCATTGCCTCAAACAGACAAAGGAAAGAGCTGACTACTGAAAGTTGTCTTCTAATCTCACACGCATGCCATGGAGTGCTATATCACACATGCACTAAATAATAAATAATAATAATATTAAAAATCCTTAATTTCTTTAATTTTTCCTCTGTTTCATTTGTTCATCATTTAATCATCCCTTCGTTTATGTTGGTGAGATCAAGTATAAGCAAGAATATAATTTTCAATTCTTTGTAGTTATGGTTGTATTATCTACCACTAGTTACAGATATATTCCCCACATACCACTCTCTAGACAACTGTACCTACAACCTCAGAACCTCACCTACATTGGGGCTAAAATATCACTCTCCTCCAAACAATGGGATAGATGTCTCCTCCTGCGGGAGAACAACCAAATAGAAGAGTTTCCATTCAAGTTGTCCCCAACTTGTGATAGAAGAAAGGGACAGGTACTTCTGGCCAACACTGGTTCTGGGAGCACACATTGCAATTCCAAACTATGCCCTCAAATAAGCTTTTCTGTACTCTGCTATGTATTATATTATACCTAGGCATAATGAGGTAAATAATGATTAAAATAAGGGAAGAGATATGGACAGTAAGAAGATTGAGTCTATCATCTAGTTTGTCTATGAGAATAGAAACACATCCTTTCTAAGTTCCTTAGCAACCAAACTACTTCTCTCTTACTCTCATAAAGGGAAATTCCAAACAGCTATTAGGGTCCCTGAGTATCACACATGTGCTCCTCTATCAGTTGTAACAGTATTTTCTTTTTCTAATATGTACTGGCTTCTTTTTACAATCTGTGTTAAACCCAGTTTTCACTTCTTTGGATAAAAGGCCAAGGACACAGAAACATCTGACTGGACCCCAACTGTTTATGACAATGCATGTTTTAATAATTCAATTACAGCATTTCTACCCTCTGTTCCCCTCTAACCTTTCTATGTATCCCTTCCTCCTTTCCTTCAAATCCATGGCCTAATGTTGTTCTCGTTCTGACAAATAAAGCTTGCCTGTAGATCTGAGGGCACAGCTAAGCACGATTTAACCATAGAGGCCAGGTAGTGATGGCACATACTTTTAATCCCAGCATTTGGTAGGAGCAAACAGGAAGATCAGGAGTTAAAGGCCACCCTGGGATACACAAAACTGAACAAGTCTAAAAGAGAAACAGTCTGGCAGTGGTGATTCACACCTTTGATCCCAGCAGTTGGGATCTCATGCCTTTGATCCCAGTACTTGGGAGATACATGCCTTTATACTAGGGAGGTAGAGGCAGGAATCTAAGGCAAGTGAAGATAGGATCTCAGGTTCATTTAGTCTGAGGATTCATGGAGATAGAATCTCCCCGATTCAGTCTGAGAATTTTTAGAGACAGAATTTCCCCCTTTCAGGTTGAGGATTCCTAGAGACACGATCTAGCCCGTTCAGTCTGAGCATTCATAGAGGTAAAAAGTTTCTGGAGACTGCTCTGCTTCTCTGATCTTTCAGCTTTCATGCTAATATCTGTCTCCAGGTTTTTAGTGTTAAGACTAATTAGGGTCGTGCTTCACCCTCTTTTTCACTAATGGTTATTTGTAAATATATATATATATTTCTAAATTTAACCTGTTCTGTCCATGTAATACCGCCTGTATATTTTTTTGGCTATTTGGCTCTAGACAGCCAATTGGTGTGCTCTGCTTTTCTGTGGACATGTTCTTAGCTTTCCTCAGTTGCCTACAGTTCTTTGTGAGAGTTGAGGCCATATGTCTGCCCAGATTGGCATGTTTTAAATATTTTTTTTTGCTGCTTTTTATATTTACCAGTAATCTCTCTGTTTTAACTGGCATCTTCCACTAAACAGGTCAAATTTTCTTCTACTGAATGAATATTTTACCTACCACTTTATTCTTATGGTGATGGCAAAACTCATTGGTACAGTTATCCTAATGTTGCCTCCAGTGTCTGGTAAAATACTCTATCTACAGAATTCTTTCCAGATAAGACGGGACTTTGAACATGTTTAGCTCTCTATTTTTTTCAACATTATCCCATACAATACACATATATAAGTTATTATGTGCGTATATATACATTTATGTTTGTGTATGGATGACGTTTGTGTAACCATGGGAACATGCGTTCTCCTTGGACTTTTACTTACTTTCAGTTATGTGTTAGAAAACCCTCCAGAAGTCATTTGTCCTGCTGCAATGTATCATGTAACCTTTTCTAGATTGGGTATACTAACAAGTAACTTTCTGTTACAGCTTGCTAGTTTGATGTCAATTGGACTCAAGCTTGAGTCATTTGAGAAGAGAAAATTCCTCTACCAGATTAGGTGTAGACAAGCCTGTGGTACATTTGCTTAATCTGTGGCTGGTGTGAAAGAGCCCAGTCAATTGTGAATGTTGCCCACCTCTGGGCAGGCGGTGTGTAAGGAAGCGGGCTGAGCATGCCATAGGGAGCAAGCTAAAAAGCAGCAATTCTCCATGGTCTGTCTCTCCTGTTCCTGCCTCCAGGTTCCTGGCCTGACTTCACTTGGTGGAAAACTATGACCTAAGAGTTGTAAGTGGAAAGAAACCCGTTCTTCCCTAAGTTTCTTAAGGTCCGATTTTATCACAGCAATACAGACCCTAACTAAGACACTTTCCTTTCTTTGTTTTAAGTGAAATCTTACATACATACACACTTCAGATTCCAGGGCTTTATTCTAATGTCATTATTTGTACCCACTATTACTTCTCAAAAGCTGGATTGAAATCTGACCACTATTCTTTCTAAAATCATAATTTATTTTTTTATTTTTGTAATAATCTCTTAAAATTCTTTGTTTCATTATTTTACTAATTGTGATTACTGTAGCTTCTGATAGGCATTTTATTCTGAAATATATATCCTCTGTATGTCTTTTGGATTGAGTTCTTATGTCTTTTTAAATAATGTTGTTATTTACTTAAAATATATCTTCTAGCCTCCTCTTCCCTGCGGCACACTAGGGACCATGGCCGATACTCGCGTGAGGCAGGTCAAGATCAAGACAGGCGTGGTGAAGCAACTGGTCAAAGAAAAAAATGATGAATGAGAAAGAAGCAAAGCAGCAACCAGAAAAATATTCAAAAAATGAAGACTGGAGATAGTGAAAACTCTGCTATTAAGAAGCAGGTAGAAATTCTTCAAGAGTCCCGGATGATGATCCTAGCTTGCCAGCTCCAGTTAAAGGCTACATATACCGAACTTCAGCAGATACTTGAAAGTGAAAAAGATTTGGAAGAAGCTGAGGAGTATAAAGTGTAGTTCTGGTTTCAGTGAAGTTAGAAGCCTGAAATTTTTCTGTACAGAGTGTTTTTTAAATTAAATCCTGGGGTCCATTCTATAATTCGTTATTTTCAGTCACTGCTGTGTGTATTAATATGAAAATGTGGTTATTTTTATGCAGTTGCATATATTTTTGCATAACTTAATGTGTCAAATAAATGAGCTCACCTAAAAAAATATCTTCCATGTTTGTCATTACTTTACCCTTCTTTCATTTTGAGACCCATGCACAACCTTAAGTATTTACTTCCATACCTATCCATGTGCTTTTCCCTGATGCTATCACAGAAAAATACTGAAAACTCACTCATTCCAATATACCCATTGATTTTTTAAAATGTTCATTTCATTAGTGATCACTATTACACTTGATACTTATGCTTTGTTTTCCTCTGTGTCAATTAACTACTACTGTAGAATAAAGAAATTCTAAAAATTAGTGGCTTATTGTAACATCCAAGTTTCTTGCTTATGTAAGCAAGCAATTGAGCTTGGCTCATCTGGAAAATTCTTTTGCCAGCTGTACCTGAAGAAGCTCCTTCAATAGCTCATCTATCTCTAGATGTCTAAGATTATCTCATTGAAAACACTGACAGCTGTTGGCTATGAGACTTACTGCTCAGTCTAGGGAGTTTTCTGTTGGCATGGCTATTCTCTGTCCTTAGTAGTCTTCATGTTTAATAAACTATAAGCAATGGGAAGCAAGTTTAATAAGTTTAACAAGTTTAATAAACTCCACTAGCAATGGAAAACTTCTCACCAGTAGAAATAAAGCTCACATTTGCAAGTCCTTAACGAATTTCTCTTTATATCACTCTTGCCAAAGTCTCATTGGTCAAAGTAAGTCATATGACTGATCTCAAATTTAATGAGGTTAGAAAGTGAACTCCAGAACCTTCGACTCCAAGTATAAGCTTATTCTCCACTCGAGTTCAGGGAATGATGGTTAGGGATGTGCCTTAGACGGGAAACATAGTCTTTTCTTCATTTAGTCATTCCCTACACCGCTTGCGTCACATCCCTGTCCAGTCTAAATCACTGCTTTGTTGAAGGGCTTCTTTCTTTCTTTTTTAAATGTTCCTCACTAGAGGGACTGGATGATGTTGTTTACCAGAGGGTGATGGATTCTTGTGGATTATGTGTAGAGCTCTGCTCTGTTGTCACACTCAGCTGTTCCCTGATAGCAAACTAAAAGGGTACCTCCTGATACTCCTCTCCACACACCCACACAGCCCCTCAGATCTACCACAAGTTTGATGCCCAGTGCTTTGGCATAATATAACCATCAGAGCGTGTGCCGACCACAACTCTGACTAGTCTTTGACCAGGACCTGCCCCATTTACCATTAGTCTACAGTATCCTGTAGATGATGTACTGCATTCAAACTCCCTGCCAGGTGAAGCCAATGTATCCTCCTGTGGTGGTTTCAATCAGAATAGCCTCAATAGGCTTCTACGTTTGAATGCTTGGTCCTCAGCAAGTATAACTGCTGGAGAAGTACTAGGAATGGTTGTCTGGTGGGAGGAAGTGTGGACTTGTCATTGGAAGAGGTATGTCACTGAGGGTGGGCTTTGAGGTTTCAAAAGCTCATGCCGGCCTCAGTACTCCCTGCTCCCTGTCTGTCTCTCTGTCTCTCTCTACTGGCAATTTGCAGATCATGCAATCTCTCAGCTACTGCTTCAGTGCCTTGCCTACCTGTATGCCACCAGAAACCTCCACAATGGCGATTGTGGATTCACCCTCTGAAACAGCAAGCATGTCCCCAATTAAATGCTTTCTTTAAAGTTGTTTCAGTCAATGGTGTTTCCTCACAGCAATAGTAGCCCTAACTAAGAAAGAAGTTGGTACTGTAAGTGGTGTCTTGCTGTGACAATCCTGATCAAGATGCTGTTTTAAGGAATATGAAAGACTTGGGACATTACATTTAAAAGAGCAGTTGAATCCTTTAAGCAATGCTAATGAGACATCCTAGCAGGAATGTGGAAATTAGTAGTTTTGAGAACAATGTGGACTATGAAGGCTCAGCTCAGGAGCTTTCAAAGGAAAGAATATTACTAAGTGGCCTAGAGATTATTCTTGGGATATTTTTTTTCAAAGAATGTGGCTATTATCTTGTACTTATCTAAAAAGTCTGTCAGAGGCTTTCTTGAAGAGCTGTGAACTAATACCATTGGCAGGGGAAATTTTGCAAAGTAGCTGAGAATGGATAGCATCCCAAGGTTATTAGTAATCATTATTATTCAGATCTACAACAAAAAGGACCAGGCAAGGGCACAGTACTACTAAGAATACAAATATCAATCCCTAACCAACAACAGATCAACAGCACTTAATATACAACCTTCAGTAAATAACTCTAAATAGTATTAACCTCAGTCCTACATGCAAATGACATGGGATTGTCAAATGGATCAAGAAACAAATCTATCAATTTGTGCTCTACAAGGAATGCATCTTAGCTCTAATGATGGGCACAGTCTTAGAGTGAAAAAACTGACAGAAGCACTCCAATCAAAGAGGACTGAGAAGCAAGCAGACACTGCTTTCCGAGGATCTGGAAAAGAGGACTGAGAGGCAAGCAGGCACTGATATCCTAGGATCTGGCAAAATAGACTTTGAAGCAAAATTAATCAGAATAGATTTTAAAATAACATTTTATTCTAAACAAGTATCCAATGTGACTTCAGAATCCTAACCATAAAGGTACTAGACTCTGGTATACTCAGTTTCATTACTATGCACTACTGGAATTAAGGATACAAATTACCACCAATCCATTAATAATAGTGACATCAATAATCCACTTTTATCAATAGACAGATCATCTGAACAAAAAAAGTAAACAAGAAAAGAAACAGAATTAAATTGCTTCATATATCAAATGGACTTTTCAGTTATCTACCCAAACAAAAGAGAATACACATTTTAATCAGCAGTATATGGGCATTACTCTGACATAGAGCAATCCTAGAACACAAATCTTAACAAATTCAGAAAGACTGAAATAACTCCATGTGTCCCAAATAAGTGTAATGCAGTAAAACTTAAAACCAACAGTAAACAAGTCTCTAGTAAGTACACAGACCAATGGATGTGTAATTGCTGAATAATGATGAGTCAAAGAAGAAATCAAGAAGGAAGTTCAAAAAAAATCCCTGGAAGTAAATGGAAATGCAAGCACAACACAAGAAAATCTCCATGACACATTGAAAGTGCTTTATATTAAATTGCTTATATAAAAGATAAATCAAGAGAGCAAATGAATGATTTAATTATTCAACATAAATATTTGGGAATTAAGAACAAACTAAATCCATACTCAAGAAAGTTACAAAAGGGGCAGGCAGAAAACAGGGGGATGAAAAAGATACATGCCAACTGAATGTGGAAATGGCAGGGTAATTAGAGAGTACAAGGGAAATTATAATAAAAGAAAAATAGGGAAGAAGGTACAATAAACAGGAAGGATTTCTGAAAACATCACGAGGAATCATATTATTATCTAGCTACCCAAAAGCAATATATAATATGAGTCTGGGCATACATATATAGAATAAACAAAATTTTCTCATCTAGGTTGGCATTGCTTCCTCCCAGAATCAGAGATTATCTATCACAAACTCTAACACCATGCATGAGAATCTCTGCTCATATTTGTGGGTCAGAGGACTCTTAAGACTATTGCTGCTGTATTTGGTTATTTCCCAGAGCTTTAAGGGAAATCTCCGTATGTGTAGACATCGTCTGCTTTGGACACAGGACCTGCAGAATCTGAGCTGGATCTGACATGAAAGCCAGCTCCCTGAGGACTAGCTCTAACTTACATGGTACTTCAGTCAGTTGTATTTACTTATTTAGTAATGGGGATTTGTGCCTCTGTGTGTGCATGTGTTTAAAAAATAATAAAAGAAATATAGAGTATAAATTTTAAAGAGAATAAGGGCAGCAACGGAGGAGTTACATGGGACAAATTGGTGGGAGAAAAGGGAAAGGGGAAATGGTGTAATTATATTTTAATTAAAAAATAAGTTTCAAAGACCTGAAAAGTAACAATAAATAAATAGGGGTAAAAAAGAGGTAAGAAGTACCCAGCATCAACCTTGGACACACACACACTCACACAAAGACACACACAAACACACGATATAGACAGACAAAGTACATCACGAACAGTGTTATGTGCTTATAATGCCAGTACAGAGAAAACTGAGACAAATATATCCATGGAATTTACTAACTGGCCAGCCAGTCTAGTCTACTTGGCAGGTATCAGGCAAAGAAAGATCTTGAATCTTGAATTCAGGAAAGTCCAACATCTTAGGAATGACACCTAAGGTTTGCTTCTAGATTCACAGAGCACACAAACATATGAACCTACACATGGTTTGTGAACATCCACATGAAAGCACATGCACACCCACATAAATCTAATTTAATACTCTTAAATATAATTTGAAGTACCGTGATAAAAGGAGACTAGTTGAATTAAGCAAAAAGGTGAATGTTTACACTGCAATGCAAAAATAGGAAGTAAAGTAAAAGGATTAAAGAAAGAGAGAGAAAAGGAAAGGAAGAGGAAGAGGGAGAAAGGGGGAGGAAAAAGAAGGGGAAAAGAAGAGGAAGGAAGAGGAGGAGGGAAGGAAGATAGATAGAAAGGAAGAAAAGGAGGGAGGAAAGATAGAAGGGAGGAAGAAAAAGACTTACTTTTTTTTTTTTTTTTTTTTTTTTTTTTTTTTTTGCCATGGCTTATCATATCATTTAGAGAAATCAGAACAGGAACGTAAAAGGCAGAAACCTGGGGCAGGAACTGAATCAGAGACCATGGAAGAATGCTGCGTGGTGGCTTGTTTCCCATTGCTTGTTAGATTCTTTTTTTTGTATATAACTCAGGACAACCATCCTAGGAGTGATATGACTCACAGGGGGTTGGGCCCTCCCCCATCATTAATCAAGACAATGCCCCCATGAGCTTTCCTACAAGCCAATCTAGTGGAAACAATTTTCTTAGCTGAGGTTCTCTCTTACTAAATGTTTTGGCTCTTTGGAGGACCCAATACCCTATTTCCAAATAAATAAATAAAAAACTTATTCTTTCTTATGAATGCCTGGCTTTAGCTTGGCTTGTTTCTTGCCAGCTTTTCTTAATTTAAATTATCCCATTCACCTTTGACTTTCAACTTTTATCTTTTCTCTATTCTGTGTACCTTTCTTTATTTTAACTCCATGACTTGCTGTGCAGCTGGGTGGCTGAGTGGTTGGCCCCTTGACTCCTCCCTCTTCCCTGGCCTCTGGATCTTTCCTCTTATTGATTCTCTCTGCCTGCCAGCCCACCTATCCTTTCTCCTTCCATCGGTTGTTTAGACAGGCAAAGGAGCATAGCTTCATGGAGTTAAACAAATGCAAGATAAAAGAATGCAGCACATCTTTGTATTATTAAAACAAATGCTCCACAGCATAATCAAATGTAACACACTTAAGATAATATTCTGCAACACATGTTTTCCAGTAGGAATGTGCAATAACAAAATATCACCTTTTTAGCAAGGAATATCTGCTCTCTGTGTTGTTCTCTGCAGTTAATCTATTTTTTTTATATTAACCCTCATAGATACGGATTAATCCAGCCTGCCTGAGGTGACACTTCAGAAAGTAGCAAGCAAGTGAAAAAGTACAGAAATTGTCTTCCTTTGAAATCAAGGGAAAGTATATAAAACCTGAATTGTGTTCTCAGTCAATTGGAAGATCTGGGATGACATAAACCAGTTAAAATAAAATGACACATTATAGTTGCTCCCAGTGTCCTAAATGACAAAAATTATGTGTCGTGAAATGTTGATAGCTGGGCAGTAGTGGGGCACACTTTTAATCCCAGCACTCAGGAGGCAGAGGCAGGAGGATTTATGAGTTTGAGGTCAGTTTCGTTTACAAAGCTAGTTCCAGGGCAGCCAGGACTATTGCACAAAGATATCCTGTCTTGAAAAACCAAAAAGAAAAAAAAAAGAAATGAAGAAACCAAAACATTGATAGATGTTGGGTATATTGTGCTGTATTATGATTTCATCACTCCAGAGGTTGAGGCAGGAGTATTATGAGTCCAGGGACATCTTGAACTATATAATAGACCCTTATTGAAAAAAAAAAAAAAAAACGTTGATGAAGGTGCAGGTCTGGAGATTCAGTCACTTTCCCAGTATGCATCATATCTTGGCTTGAAATTCCAGCACCAGAAATTAAATTAAAATAAATTAATGAAATCAAATGTTTATCAGAGAGGTAAAGCTGTTAGTATACATAAAGTAATAAATAGTACAGACGTTTCCTACATGGTTGAGTGTAAATGTAGATCCTTGGTCAATCACTGGCTCAAATTAAATAAGATGTTGGCACTTAGGAAAGAGTGAATTGGAATTTCTCTTTGTGTGTGTATGGTGTGTGCACATGTGTATAAACAGACCAGACAAGGAAATGAGGTGTCTTGGCTTCTCACTCAATGCCTTATCCTTTGAGACATGGTTTCTCACAAGCCTGGGAACTAGGTTGAGGGTTACCCAAAAACCTAGAGATCAATATGTCTCTTCCCTCCACAGTATTGGGTTTACAAGAACATGGGGTCATACTTGGCTTTTTGCATGGATCCTGAACTCATCCTGAACCTTCATGTTTGGACATTCAGAGTTCTTAAAGTATTGGTTATTTCCCCTGCCTCATGCCTGACATAAGGACTTTGGAAGGAAGCATTGGTTATCCAGAATTAGACTAATCAAAAGCATGGCTCAAATGCAGAAGCTTGTGTAACCTTTGGATCAGAAGGTTGCTATGCTTCTCAGTTATAAATTAACATAATTTAACTCAGTTCTCTAAGGTTTTACTTCAGACTTAAGCTCATTTCTGACAATTAGATATGAATCATCAATTCCTGTCATGCAAAAATCATATAACTTAACCTACATACTCTAACAACACAACATATAAAATATCTTTACAGAGTAAAATATTCAAGTCTGTATGATAGGCTTATAGATAGGCTCTCTTACCCCTCTCAATCTGGTAAAGCCACGCTTCCTCCAAGGGCTTTGTACAAATGACTTTCAGTATCCTCCTTGCAATGTGACTGTTGTCAGTTCCTGTCATCTGCTTTCTTCTTTTTCCATCAGAGAGACATCCCTCTACTATTCTAACATGACTCAGGGATTCTAGGTACCATGGTGATGAATACAAGTCACCTTTTACATTCCAGAGAAATATATCAATAAAATAGCTGTATAAATCAATTAGAAATTATTTTAAAAGTTTCTGTTTTAATTGAAAATATAGTTGAAACACTATCATAGTGTCCTTGTTTTTTTGAAGACTTTAATAGCTATTAGAAGTAGGTATGTACGTTCCATGGAAAGGCCGCAATAAGCAATTGCATCATTTTGTAATTTGTTAAAACTAGGAATAAGAAGTTCTCTATTTCTTATTTTTCTATTGCAAATGTTAATGAATATATCTCAGAGCACTTATTCTTAAACCATATGTAATAGGAAAGGAAACGAGGAGTGTAGAGGATGGTTTTGTGTGTTGACTTAACACAAGCTAGAGACATCAGAGGAAGGCTCATCAGCTGAGGAAACGCCTCAATGAGATCCAAGTGTAAGGCATTTTCTCTCTTAGGAATCAATGAGGAGGGCTCATAGAGGGTAGTACCATCCCTGGGCTGTTGGTCCTGGGTTTGAAAAGAAAGTGGACTAAGCAAGCTATGAGAAACAAGACAGTAAACAATTCTCCCCCATGACCTCTTCAACAGCTCCTGCCTCCAGAATCTTGCCCTATTTGAGTTTCTCTCCTGATTCTTCAGTGATGAACAGGAATGTTGAAGTGTAAGCCAAATAAACCCTTTCCTCCCCAACTTGTCTTTTGGTCAAGGTGTTTTGTCACAGCATTAGATACCCTAATTAAGACAAATAGTCACAAAATGGGGAAATTGTTTTATTATTTAAGGAAAATAAATGTTTCATTCATCATTTATTTCATGAGCCCAAACATTGTTTTCTAATCAAAGTATGATTATGTATGAGTGTATGAGGCCTATTCCACCTTACAATGCAAGGTTAATTTATATAAACAATTTTGGACTTTTAGCATTTTACTTATCCACATAAAAAACAATATGTTCTATGGGGTTGTAGTCAATAAATTTGTTATATAATTAATATATTTCATTCAATAAAGAGTAAAATATATGTCTAGCCTTGAAATATTTTAATTCAAATATATTTGATTTGTAGTTTTAAGTAATATTTTGAGTCATTAATTACATTTTGGCAAAATGTAAAAATTTAAATTTATCTTCAGCTTCACATATTTCCAAAATAATGTGGGATTCCCACTCTGTAAGGAAGCTGCACCTTGGGCCAATGGCTTAGCGGAGTGAAGTCAGTTGGGAAATCTGAACAGAGATATAAACAGAGAGTAGGCAAGGTCAGATAAAAGCCATGTAGCAACCACAGGAAACAGACACCAGATGCTGGACAGAGCCTTACTTGTAGGCCACAACCATGTGGCAATATACAGATTAATAGAAATGGATTAATTCAAGATATAAGAGCTAGCCAATAAGAAGCGTAAGCTAAAAGGCCAAGCAGTGTTTTAATTGTTACAGTTTCTACATGATTATTTTGGGTTTGGATAGTGGGGAATGAATGAACAGCCTCCATCAACAGAAATGGTGCCTACCATCTGGAGTATGGATCCACATAAGAACTCTAGACCCACAAAAATGAGAGCCAAGCACAGTTTCTTGGTAGCCACAGTATTTTTTTCCAGATAGGCTCTATTTGCTGGCAGTGAGCAGGGTCACCATTACTCTTTCAAGAGAGGTGCAGTAAAAACTGCTCGACTTCTTTAAAAAACAGTAGCTTCCTGGTTTGCCATCATAAAATGGCTCTGACTCTTTTGGGAGCTCCATCTATGGAGCATTTAAATGGGATTTGTGAGCAGAGTGCTACAACTCACTTAATGGCATCATAGACCTGCTGTGTGCCT
Source organism: Arvicola amphibius (assembly GCF_903992535.2). Classification (NCBI taxonomy): domain Eukaryota; kingdom Metazoa; phylum Chordata; class Mammalia; order Rodentia; family Cricetidae; genus Arvicola; species Arvicola amphibius. The sequence continues at coordinate 157,974,780 of NC_052051.1, forward strand.
GAAAATGGGGTAATATGAATGGCTTTCAGAGGCAGCCAATTTGCCTCTGCCAGTGTTGGGTAGATGTACAAAGGCTTGAGAGAGAGAGAGAGAGAGAGAGAGAGAGAGAGAGGAAAAAGTACAGAGAATTATAAAAAGAAGTAAACCATTTCAAAAAAACAAAGTCTTTAAAGAGACAGAGTACAGTGAATCATAGATTAAAGGATTAAAGAAAAATAAGCCATGTAAAGATGAAATATACACAGAGAGTCTGGATTATGCATATTATTGTGTTTTCTCTAATTTTTTTTGACTGTGAATTAGCTAAGTACAGAGAGACATTTCATTGCACAGGCTGCTAAGTCAAACCAACATAGATGTTTTAAATGTACCTTGAGTTCAAAATTTGGGACTAAGGATATGTTGCTTTGGAAAAGAGGTTCTGCTTTTGTTTTTACAGAGAACAGGAACCTGTGGATTCCTTCCAGACTAATGTGGCTTGGTAGACCAAGATACCCCAAAAGGTATCTCTGACTACTTTGAAAAAGAAAAGAAAAATACTTTGTTCAACAAAAAGCAGGAAGCAGTTGGGAGAGAACTATGCCCAAATTTCCAAATATTGTTTATAAATGTTTGTTTACATTTAAAGGGGGGTTGTGCTATAGAGATGAATATTTTGCATTCATATGGATTTTGGTTTATTGATACAAATTAAGGTCTATTTGTTATATGTATATTTCTGCTTTTGATTAAGTTGTGTTTGTGCAGCTCATTTTAAAATTAAGAAATACAGGTTAATAGATAGCCATCTATAATATTTAAGCTTGTAGTCATGTTAGTTAGGCTTTCTAGATGTACAGAGATATATTTCTGTTAGATTGATAATCTTCAACACTGACAAAGACCTACAGAATATGGCATTTAAAATGTTTTAAATACTTAGGACTTTTCATGACTACAATACACATCTGTTCCTGGCAGCACAAATCTACTTCAAGAAGATGATGGGCATCGAAAAGACTCCTTATAGAGTTTGCTAGCAATTTGGGCAAGAAACTGCTCTTGCCTGGACTGTTTGATGTTATGCTATATAAACTGGACATACAGGAACCATAGAAAAATGACTGCTGAGCTTGCTTAAAGGTGAGACTTTCCTTTAGGGTTTCTGCTTCAAAAAAGAACTGCCAGATATTTTGCAAGAAACAGAAGAAAGCAACTGATGAACTTTGCCAGTACAAGGAATAAGAGATCTTCAAATTTCCTGCTTCATGGAAAAGTCTGACAGAAACTATGGACCTATAGGCTAAAGATGGAAGTTGCAACAATACTAAAGAATTTGGGGTGACTGTCTAGGCAGTGAGATGTCTCTGTGAATTCTAGAGTTTTGGAAGTTGCTTACACTGCACTTCCTGTTTACTTAGGTAATATTATATCCTTCTGGAGCCTTTGATGGAGCTGAAGAATAGATAGTTATAATTATAGTTTTCCTTAGTTATAACAGATAGATTAAGTATAAAACTTTAGACTCACAAAAATAGAATAGATGGTAGAGTATTTTCCTTAATTTGCCAAATGTAAATGGACTAAATATTATAACTGTAATTCTTGATTGATAACTGTTCTGTTGTATGTAATCTTGCTACATTAAAGCCAAAACCTTCCTTTTTATTTAGACAGAAAAGGGTAGGTATTGTGGGATTCCCCCCTGTGTGCTGTGAATACCACTGGTTAATAAAGAAGATACCTTGGGCCAATGGCTTAGCAGAGCAAAGCCAGTCAGGAAATTTGAACAGAGATATATAGAGAGAATAGGCAGAGTTTGGAAGAAGCCATATTTCCACCATAGGAGACAGACACTAGACACCAGATGGAACCTCACCAGTTGGCCACAACCACATGATGATACACAGATTAATATATGGATTAATTTAAGAAACAAGAGCTAGCCAGTAAGAAGCATGAGCTAAAAGGCCAAGTAATATTTTAATTAATATAGTTTTTGTGTGATTATTTTGTGTTTGGGCGGTTGGGAAACAAATGAGCAGCCTCCAAGTATATCCCGATTTTTTTTCAAATCTATTTTTTATTTTTATTTTTGGTTTTTTGAGACAGGGTTTCTCTGTAGTTTTGGAGCCAGTCCTGGAACTAGCTCTTGTAGACCAGGCTGGTCTCGAACTCACAGAGATCCTCCTGCCTCTGCCTCCCAAGTGCTGGGATTAAAGGCATGTGCCACTACTGCCCGGCTCTCCACACTACCCATGATGCACTGTAATAAGGCACATCTGTGACCAAAAGTGGGAGGAAGAACATAAATCTATGGACAAAAACATCAGCATGTAGAAGGCAGTTTGCCAATAGGAACATTTAGAAAAGTAACATCTGTAGGGGCTCTCCTAGAGCCTACAACTTCTACAGACATGGTTTGACCATCAATATAGTAGCAGGTATTAATTCTTTCATGGGGAAACACTTCAATCACATCCTGTCAAAGAAGCAGTTGGTTAACTCCATAGACAGTCTTGCCACTACTGTTCCAGTGCCTACATCGTCTCTGTCAAGTCAGTGTTATAACAAGCAAACAACACAACTGTGGATGTCTTTTCTCCTCACCAACCTCACAGCATCTTCTTGCACTATGAGAATTAACCAGCAGGTAGAGTCTTCCAGTCGTTTCAAACCTTAATTCTCTGTATCCCACAATGAAAGTGAGTGGTGCCTTCACAGTCGAGTCTTGACAGCTCTACTTGTGATAGATAACAAAGAGAAATGGCAAATTAAGGATAGAGAAACCTCAGCAGTGTGGGAGGTTCAGGGGAGCAGAGTAATGGTTGAGGCATCCTGTAGTCTCAGGAGAGAGCCCCTGGTGGTGGACGACTAAGAAGTGAGTACTCTCCCCTTCAGCACCCACAGGTGCCCTAGGTACTGAAAACTAAGCAGGCCACTATGAGAACTTGACTCAAGACAAAGGCATGGACACCCCTATGGCTCCCTGCTCCCTGCTCCCCTCCCCCCATTTCTGTCCTTCCCTTTCCTGGGAATTCCTACCTGAATTTACTGTCACACCGACTTTTGTATGTGTAATCATGCAGTGTGCCCTACTTTTTGATACAAGGACCCCCTGACTAGGAGTACCTGCGTGGCCACTTCCCTGACTGAGTAAACACTGGACAAACGGGAGAAAAGACTTGGAGCGGGAGCTTAGTCTGCAACCAGAACTTTTTTCCTATATCTAATTTGCAGTTGAAAACTCAGTAAAAATCTTCTGTAAAGCTATTTCAAATGTTGCCACAGTTTCTTTGAAAAATTTTGTCATTTTTATAAACATGGCACGTTTCAGATCTGTCTAATTACAGTCATATACAGCTTAGGAATTCCCATATAGAGCTATCCTCTCAACCGACGCCCCCCATCCCGCCATTTGTTGTGAAGTCGCCCTCTCTACTCTAGAGGCGACTGCTGCTTTCCAGTAAGCCAACCGGTTTCACATTCATTCTTGGTCACATAACATCTCCTTTCCTTCTTCACAAGGAGGGGGGCGGCTTCTACCTCACTTCCACTCTCTCTAATCTCTTCTGCCCACTGCCTTTCCCATGCCCCATTGTCACAAGAATCACATGGGGGGGGGTCACAGAACCATCTCTAGGACATTTTCCAGGGTCCATTTGCAAGTTGGTGTGTCCAGAGACTCACAGGCTCAGGCTCAGTAGCATCCACCGGTACAGCTCTCCCTTTTCCAAGCTCATAGCTCCTCTCACAGGCTTGCCTGACTCCGAGAGAAATCGGTTTCCCTTAGGAGGAACACTGTTCTCTCCTCCAATTTCTCTCTCTCTCTCTCTCTCTCTCTCTCTCTCTCTCTCTCGCTCTCGCTCTCGCTCTCGCTCTCGCTCTCGCTCTCGCTCTCGCTCTTGCTCTCTCTCACTATCACTATCTCCTCTCCTCTCTGTCTCCCCCCCCTCCCTCCTACCTTCTTCCTCCTCTCTTCTCAAGCTTCTTGCTTGTTTGCTCTGTCTCTCTCGTCTCCTTGGCTGCATCTGCTCACCTAGTCTAAATGGCTCTGTTTACTCACTGTACCCCACCGATTCAAGACTTGCAGTCCTGAATCTCCAGGAACCAGAAGCTTGCATTTGAACGCCAGTTCCCTCTAGACTGGAGTCACTCATTACTCCTCACCCGCGTGCCTCACCCCACCTTCTCCGGCTCCACTGTGAGATCCTGTGGACTTGATCACTACATACACGCCCACTCGGCAGACATCCACACACCCATGTGGGCGGCTCCAGCCTCAGCAGCAGGTGCGCGGCTGTAGCTCTTGTTCTGGAGCGCTCTCTTGTCTCTTTCCAAGAGCCCATTCTTGGCCTTTTTGAGGAGACCCTTGTCTTTGCAGCCTCATGCACACACTGGCTGCCTGACTCTTCCCAGCCTCCTTTTCCTCCTACTGTGATCCCCAGCTGGGGCACAATCTGCGAGGTAGTGCTTCAGGCGCGAGAGGGTCGCTCACCCGCTGGAGCTGCACCACGGAGGTCCAGTTCGCACCGTGGTGGTCAGCACAGGCGGTTCACCAGAGACCTGGGAGTAAGTGTACAATCCTGGAGCTTCTGGGCAGAGGTGGAAGGAAGTGCTGTACTGTCAGGGGAGGAGGGACTGCCCAACGCTGCAAGCTCCAGCGGCCCCTCCCCCCGCATGGCGCTGCCTCGTTTTTTTTTTTTTTTACTATGATTTCACATTCATCTATTTGCATTTTTACAAATTGGGGTTCTTGCTGCTGTTTTTCCAGCAACTCCTTTTTACTCTGAGTTTGACGAGGAGCGCGCGCATTTGTGTGTATAGGGGTGGGCTGATCCGTGTTAGCTTTTGGACGGTTTTGAGTATTTTTCTGAGAAAGATACATTTCAAGGGGCTGTGTCTTGGAGTTAGGTGTTCGGTGGTATTCTCGTGAGGGTATCCTCTAGTGATTAATCGTGAAACTTTTACCGCTTTCCTGTTACTTACCAGCGCCACTGCCTCAGATCTAAGACCAGAGGCTAAAAGGTGAAGTCTTCACCCTCTAAAAGAGGGGCGTAGAAAGACTCCGGTTAGAGGGACGGGAGACAATCATTTCAAATCTTTAAAAAGTGAAGAACCAAACTCAAAGGGGCATTTTCACAAGATGGTCCCTCCCCCTTCCACGCCTTTCGTCCTCCACTGAGACGCGGTGGGGAATTTGCGAAGCTCCTGTAGACCCTTCTGTCAGAGCTGGCTGAGGGAAGGAGTCCAGCCTGGTCCTCACCCCCCTCCCCCCCCCCCCACGAACCAAGCCGCTGTGATGTCCTTGCTGTCGCCGCCGCCCCAGTGCGCCGCGCACCAGCCCTGGGGGCACCGGCCGGGCTCAGCTGCCCAGTCTCACCCAGGCTTTGGGCTTCCTGGAGGGTCATGCAACCCAGAGCTATGACTAAGGCGCTCACTTGGTAACTCTGCCATATTCCTGATCTTCCTCTCCCTCCCTTCCCTCCCCCTTTAACCACCCCCGTGTTCCCCTCCACCACCCTTGAGCCCTCCCCCGCCCCCAGACGCCCACCCTTAGGTTCCTTTTCCTGCAAGATCGCAGAGGTGGCGCGCAGCCCGCCGAGCCCATGACGGACCCTTGCCTCCTGCCTTCAATGCATCAGCAGCAGACCCCCAAAGGCTGGAGAGAGGAGGGCTGCGTCTGGACATCCTCCCGGCGACGCTGCTCGGACCTGGTGCTCCTGGTGGATGAGACTGGCGATTGAGCAAGACTCTGCCACCGCCTTCGCTGTAGCCCGACCAGTTGTTGCCGTCGGTCGGGACCGGTACCCGCCTTGCGCCTTCTGCCGCCCGGTCCAGATCGGGTCCCGGCATTGGGCGCCCCGGGGCTCGCCCCGCGCCTGCAGCCGCCCGCGCGCCGACTGCCCGCCGCGTCCTCCTGACAGCTGCGGCGGCGGCGATGATGCAGAGGAGGAGGGTGCTGCCGGCGGCAGTGCTCATGGTGGCGGTCGGCGCCCGGGTGTGATGAGAGCGTCATGGTGGAGATGCTGGCTTCGCGGCGGTGAGAGAGCAAAGGAGGGTGAGAGCCAGCCAAGGGCGGAAGATAGAACAGTTCCGATCGTGATCGCTTTCTTTCCTCTCTCGCTTCCCCTGCACTGTATTTTGCCCGTGGTTTGCATATTTAAAATCTCTGGACTCCATCCTCTCCCTACCAACGAAGTCTCCCCGTTTCTAAATGGAATTAGTGGAGATCGGAGCCTCTGGTGTAACGCACAGACATGATCTATGGACGCAGTTTGTTTCACAGTGAGTACCTCTCTAGCAGTACCAGTCCGTTCCCGGGGTGCTGCCACCTCGCCTCTTGGCCCCATGCGCTGAGAAAAGCCTTGCCAACCACTCCAACCAGACCCCGCAGTCTCTTGGAGTCTGGGGTAGATGTAAACTTTCGGTACTGCAGTATCATACAACCTGGCGGGGGCGGCGCACGGAGTGGCGCTGGACCTCAGAGTTGGTCAGGGAAAACGTCTCTCCATAGGCAGGATCTCTAGGTGGTCCAAAGGAGCCTGTGCTTTAAAAGTAGACACGTGCAGGAGATGCTGGGCCCTAGAGAGGTAGCAGGTGGACGCTGGGAGGTAGCAGGATTGATCTTTGCTGAACAAGAAGGACTAATCCTCCTTTGTGGGATTGAGGGGTTCATGGGCCCACCTATTTCTCAGGTAAGCTAATGCACACCTGAACCCAGGGTCTTTGGGTAGAGCACAGCCCAGCTTCTGCCCCTAAAGCTCTAATTCTGCTTCGGAGTGTGGTAAAGCCTTGGGGTGAGGTGGGGAGGAGTGGAGACAGGCAGGTTCAGAAGTCATCAAAGGCAATGTCAGAAAATGTGTGGTGGGAATGTGCTGTCATGAAGCAAGGGCTGGTGGGCTAAATCTGTGCTCCTGTGTTAAGAGATCTTCTTAATCCGTGAGTTCAGCTCTGTACAGGTCCTCTGTGTGAGTCCATCAAAATAGAAAGAGCAGAGTAAAAAGGCCAATGTACACACTGATACGCCTGAAGCCTCTTTGTGCCTGTGGTGGGGGAGGGAGTTAGAATTAAAGCAAGTTAGGAACGATGTGCACACACACACACACACACACACACACACACACACACGGCCAGTCTTTGAATTTTAAGAGTATATGAGTGACCTGGCCTAAGTATAAAGTAGTGCAGTTGACGATCACTCTGAACTCCATGTCAAGACCCAGATAATCCTTCCGAGGATAAAGATGTGCCTTAGATAAGATGGGTGAGTGATGCCCCCACTCCCTCTACCAGTTTCAGGTGGAAATGTGCAAAGGAAGAGCTTTTATGTAATTGATCAAAAAATAATAAACATGAAACAGAAGAAATGGTAGTTATTACCGAGATCATATTTTTTTTTTTAACTCTTTTCAAGTTTCGGGCTTCTCTAGACATTTTTGAGTGAAGGAAGAAGAAGTAAACAGAAGTTCAGATCTTCACAGCCTTGCAGACTTCTGTTCAGTGGCAGACAAGAGTCTCTGACCCTGAGCTGACTCCATGGATGCTTCTAGAAATTCCCTTCCTCAAAAATGTCTGCTTCTGAATGATAGTTAAGAATCACAGTTCAGGTTAGGAATGATGGATTTTGCAGCTGGAGAAGGTTACAAACAGGGCTAGTTGGTACTTTGGTTAGTTTCTTTTTTTTTTTTTGTACAAACAAGCAAAAGCTGAACTAACACAAACAAACAAACAAACCCTCCCCATAGTTCTATTTCGATGCTTTGACCAATCCACTTTGATCTGTTTTCTCTTGCACTCCAGCCCCACCTGTCATAGGCTTTGCAGACTTGTTTATGCTCTGCAACCCAAGCTTATTGGCAGCATGTTAGGGTGGATCACGGACATGTGGCTCTTTGCTTTTTCCTTCCTCCTTCTCCTTGAGGCCCTCCTCTTGCTTTAATGACAGTGGCAAAGCTTTAGCAAAGGGTGCTTTACTGAGGAGAGACCAGGAAACATACTTGCCGGTAGCATTTGCAGAGTGTAACATTGTTTACAGCTTTGAAGAGTTTCCCTCTCATCCATTCTAAATAGGAAGTACTTCCTAATGGGAGTCCCACATTTTACTTGGAACATTTCAGTTTAGATTTCCAAAGTTCCCAGTCACCTTTGTAAAGACTAGCAATGATAATAACATTATTCTATCTTGGTATCACCTTATCTGTAGATTGCATTATGGTTTCAAAAGGTTTGGACATTTGGGGTATGAATTTTGCATTTCTAACTGTTCTTTTTTCTGTTTCAGTTATAGCAAGTTTAATCATCCTCCATTCTTCTGGAGCAACAAAGAAAGGAACAGGTGTGCTTTTTATTTTATTAATTATAAAAGATGTCTAATTATTTTGAATTTTCCTATTTCACCATATCCATTCCATAATAGCTGAACATCCCACAGAGTGTATAATTGACAGGCTTTGACTGAAAGACCATCTCAAAATTAATTTACTAATGGATATTATAAGAATATCTTCCCCAGTTCTGGTGTTACAAAAGATTGGATGATGGTTTTTATTAAAAATTTGTTTTGTTTTTTATAGAAAAACAAATCACTTCGGAAACACAGAAGTCAGTGCAGTGTGGAACTTGGACAAAACATGCAGACGGAGGTGTCTTTACCTCTCCCAATTATCCCAGCAAGTACCCCCCTGACCGAGAGTGTGTCTACATCATAGAAGGTAAGAGCAGAGAGAATGCCAGGCCAGGGAGACCAGCCAAAAGCCGGCCTTCTCCAGGCTCCACACATGTGATGTGAACAGAGACAGTACACAACTGGTTTTGGAGATACTTAAACACAAGTATCTCTCAGTAAGCAAATAATTGTAAATCTAGAATCAGGTTAATTTATAAATGATTAGAAATGGGTTATGAACACACAAATATCTGGTAAATGAAGCAAGTACACAACCTAAATCTTCTTTTGCAGCTATCTAAAATAACAGAATTTTTGTGTATTTGATAGACTATGTCAATTGATGACATTTTGAAAGCTAATATTCTGCTGGTTTAATAATTATAATAATCAATATGTTAGTAGTTTGTTCAATTTTACCAACAGAGAACAATGTGAATGGAAAAACATTGCAATCATGTTTTCTAAACGTTAATGTGAGTGGGATTTAGGCTTTTGTAAACTTCCAAGTGAGTAGATCATATTTTCAGGCTAGCCAAAGTTCTAGCTTACAGAGTTCATCTGTTTTTTCCAACCTGAAGGACACAAAGTACTTTAAAAAATATTCACCATTCTGAATATTTTCCATTTCTTTTAACCTTGAGCCACCTCTCAATTAAATATAGAGGAAGCTTTTAAAATATGTGAATATGTCTCCCAGTGATGAAAGCTACATCTTAAGCATTAGTTCCAAATAACCCCGAACTTGCTACCCTCCACATCCGGTACACCCACAGACTAAGTTATGGTAACAGAAAATCATGACTACATAATGTCTCCTTGTACACCAAAGTAGAGATTACAGAGTTGATATTCAAAAAACCAAAACACAAAACAAAGTAAACAAAACAAATCCAAAGAGCAGCAACAGGAACAAAATCTCCGGCTTCTGTTTCTCTGATTCTGAGAGGCCCTATTCAGAAATGATATTTTCAGCCTTAAGTCAGGAATCTTCCTCCTCCTCTTGCATTGCTTAAAGTAATGATTTCCATCAAGGATAACCCAAACTAAATAAAGGTTGATGTTTAAGTAATAAAACAAACCAATTCAAACAGACTCCTGCTAGTTTAGATCTCTAGACGATGAAGACACTGAGTTTCTTGTTTGAAATCAGCTGTTACTTTTATCAAGTTTGTATTTCATATTTATTAATTAGGTGTGTTAAAATAATACATGATGAACTTTTAAATAACTTCCTACATGCCAGAACATTTAATTCATTTTGCTAACTAGTATATGGAGACACATAGAAATCAAGCTGAAACTAAAAGTCCTTGTATTGGAAAGAGCAAAACATGACATGTCGCCTGTGAGTTGTGCTTCTTCGTGTTTTCCTTTGGTACCTTTACAAAAACTGCTTGCCTTAAATGGGATAGTTTTCATTAGTCTCATTTATTTTTTTATTTCTATCAGGGACAAAATAAAATGGGAAAATGAGCAGAAACCCTGTTAGTAGTATTGCTTTGAAGCTATCTATAAACACTTCACATATTCAGATGATGCTCTAGTGACTATTTTATGGATTTGCTATCAAGCATTGCACAAAAGTTTCAAGATACTAGCCATATGGTACTGTCAGTCTGGCTTGTGGAGTTTGAGTCAATCAGGGGCTTTGAGGTTTGCATAGGATTGCTGGAACAGGAAGAAGAAGGGAGAACTATGATGTCATCCTTCACTGTTTACCTGTACCCAGGTGGTAGTCCTCTTTTTAACAGAAAACTGTCTGCTAAAGTACAGAGAAGTGGTAAGCTGGGGATACCAGGCCTTTTGCACAGGTAAAGAGAGGAATGGTAGAAGGGACGTGATCCTAATAAGGAGACCTATATTCTAGGAACCAAACCTATAGAAATTCCAGAAGTTCTCTGTAGGCAGTGGGATCACGGGAAGAACTCAGAGAATAAGTGAGGTAAGACTTCAGTAGGAAAGTAACTGGAGGAAAAAAAAAACTGCCAACCAAAGAGCGACTGAGAATGGCCAAGTAATGCAGAGAACATAGGAACTGAAGATATTGGCAGGGTGACAGAGCAAAGGGAGAAAGGAAGGTGTCTTTAGGAAATAGAAATTCAAATGATTGGGTGGGAGATGATAGAACAGGGTTTATAAAACACTCATGTGTACGGGATATAAGTATACAGATTGTTAGTGAGAATTTCATATGAATAAAAATATAGGAAGGAGGTGTTTAGAACACCAATATTTAAATTTATTAAATAAAAGTATGGTTGCCTAGGGCTTTCTTATTTCTTTGCCATTTCTTTGGAAGTTGAGGCTCAAGTACCATCTGATTTTTAAATCATTGCACCGTGTTTCAGCAACATTTAGTGTGCTGGATTAACGTGAATAAAGAGAGGCTTGGGGATGTCGCTGGGACATAGCATGTGGGGAATGGACAGAACAGCAAGACCCGGAGGACTCTCAGAAGGAGCTTTGGATGAGCAGGGAATCATTAGGGATGTCATGGAGCTGGTGTGGATGAGATTCAAGAATCTGTGGGTTTCCAAGTGACAGTTGTTATAAGGGAAAAAATGAAGCAAACACGCATATGTGTTTATTGTATGAAGCAATTTAGAATCTGCTTGCGACTTCAGAATGAAGATAGTGATTAAGGCAGTCTGGGAGAGATCCACTTCCCAGGAAGCTGAAGATTGGGGAAGACAGTATTTTGGGCAGTAGGTTGGAAAAGCACAGTAAACAGGAGATCGTTTGAATGAAGAAAATTATGCCTATTAATCTCTAGAAGAAATAATTTGACCAGTAGAAAATAATGTAAATTTAAAATTAAAGGAGAAAAAACATAAATTTTTATTTTTGACAGATGTAGAATTCCTGGGAAGGAAGTATCAAGGAAAGATTGTCTAGGTGTGGTTAGTTGGTAGATTTATCTGTGAAGGATTTTTTCACCACTGGGTAATCTGAGGTGAGAAGACCCATCTGGAAAGCGGAGGGCACGGTTTCCTAGCCTGGTTTACTGCTCTCTGCTTCAGTGGGAATAATGTCACTTATTGCTTTCGGTTCCTACTGCCTTGATGGTCCTCAACCATGAGGGACATAACCTGGAATGGGAGCTAAGTAAACATTTTCTCATTCTGGTTGCTTTTGCCAGACTATTTTATAATAGCAACAAGAAGCAAAACTAAGAGGCAGAAATAAATGGCCTAGTTGTTTAAGATAAGTCTTTTTTTTTTTTTTTTTAAAAAAAAAGGATCTGGTACACTCACAGTTGTGGAAAGCAATATCCTTTGACGGCAGGTGGCATCATGTCTCCTGACTGGGAAAGTCACTGCATGGATATAAAGTTAGTGTGAATGAACACAAAATCCCAAGAGGCTGAGAGGGATAAAAATCTGAAGGAATTTTATTTTCAGTTGAACATCAGCTGTGGGGGGGGGGGGGTAGAATGAAGGAGTCTGTGAATAGAACAAGTTGAAGAAAAGGTGAGTTAATGCGGCTGGACCCTGGCAGATTCCATTCGCCTGTACTGTAACCACCCATCTGTGCATCCGTGTAAACAACTCGGGGTAGCCCATGCACTTTTCAACAAGTTATTTGGGGTTTTCTAAAGTTTAGCTCATGAAACTTTCTTGCATGGGTTGATGGGAGTTAACTTCAGCATGCTGGGTGAAAGGAAACTCAACTATGCATGGGTGACATGTCCTGCAGAGGATGCATGAGGGCGCACTGCTGGAGAAGAATGAGTGGTGCATCTGTCCATGTTGGATAGATTGTAAGCCGCTAGGAAAACGAAGATAAGGACAAGTGTATTCTTCACACACGGTGGCGATCTACTTCCTGGTAGAGGATGCAGGTAGACTTGTATCAATAGATGAAACAATTGAATGCTAAGTAAATTAGCAGAAGACAGTACTCCTGATTTTTTTTTTCTTAGCCTGAAGTGTTTGCAGCTAAAAGAAATGCCTGGAGCTGGGAGGTGTTGACCATGACTTTAATTACAGAGACAGAGGTAGTGAGTTCGAGGCCGGCCTGGCCTGCACAGCGAACAAGTTCCAGGACAGCCAGAACTGTTACACAGAGAAACACTGTCTCAAAAATCAAAACAAAAACAAAACAACAACAACAAAGAAAGAAAAAAGAAGAAAAAAATTAAAAAGAAATAAAAAAGAAGGAAAGGAAAAAAGAAAAGGGAAGAAGAAAGAAAGAAAGAAAGAAAGAAAGAAAGAAAGAAAGAAAGAAGGAAGGAAGGAAGGAAGGAAGGAGGGAAGGAAGGAAGAAAGAAAGAAAGGGAGGAAGGAAGGAAGAAAGGAATGTCTGATACATTGTAGTTGTTTAATTTCTCTTAAAACCTCCCTCTAGCTTATCAAAGAGTGGATTACAAGCAAGCTTATAGCATAGAGTGATAATAAACTCGTCATGCACTTAATGCTGTGTTTGTAAACAGATCCCCATTCTTAAACATTTATCTTGTTTGTAGAATAATGAACTGGGTAGACAACATGATTCCTTAGACAGTTTTAAATGATATTTTTCAACTTGAAAGTTTTAAGCATTTAATGGAAAATCATCTGTGCCATACCTTGTCAGACTGTTGACCTTTGTAATATGTACTGTCAAATAAAAAATGTGGCCTGAGTTATAAACTTCTCTTTACAGTAGGAAATGAGTTGAGAATATTTATACAGATTAAAACTATTTTGGAGAATGCTCTTTGAACATAAGCTGACCTCTTTGCTATTGGTTTTTAATTACAGACATGGAGAGCAGTAAGTTTATATTTTATTACAAGAGTCTCCTATTTCTAAGTTATCAAACATCTCAATTTTACATAAACCTTTGACGTTTTATGCATGCCTGCAGAAGTTTAGTTTTTAGGTTATCGATGGTGGTGATCAATAAACATTTACAAAACGGTGGAGCATGATAGCAGACATTTAGAATGGTTGCTGATCATATAGGCAGCAAGTTTTGCTTTGCCCAAGTTTTTGGAAGGGTTGGTCCCTGCAGAAGTCTATGTAGCAAGGAAGGTCTTCTCAGATACTTCAAGGAAAAAGTTCCTGGCCTGGATATGTGCCTACTGGTATTTCAGCCAATGTCATGCCCATTATGGAATATCCTGGATGAGCATAACAGGAACTGCCATTTCTTCTCTTTTGTCCATGAAAGGGAACAGTATGAAGGAATATTAAAATATGTACCAGTGTGGTGGCTTATATATTTGTTAAGCTCATCAGATTCTATTTTTCAGACAGCTATAGAAACATTTATTAAAGGAAACTATTATCTATTTACTCAAAATAATATTGAAAAAATAATTAATGACATATATTGAGCTTAAATACCAGGAAAAGACAGTAGAAAAGGTTCTTGTCTTAATGAGCAGACTGAGAGAGGAATTTCCTCTAAACAAGATTGTCCAGGAGAGCTGGAGATGTGGCTTAGTTGTAGAGCATTTCCTTATTGTGAGTCAGGCCCTGGTTTCAATCCCCTTACAGACAAGCAAAAGGAAACAAAAGCAAACAATAGAAAACAAGCAAATGAAACCTCTCTCGATAAAGAGGGATAAAACTGTAGTTGTCTAGATAGGGACGAGAATGAGCAAAACAAATTTACCCCACCTGTAGAGGGCATGGTGCCTTAGAAAGCAAGACATGCTCCAGGTGCCTGGAGCTTGTGGATCTGATGTGATGAGACCGTAGAGGTGGGGCTTCCTCCAGGCCTTTATCTGTCGAGTGGTCTGTAGTTCTGCTGAGGAGTCTAGTACTGAAATTCAAGTTGAGCTTGGTGAGATCACGTTAGAATTCTGGGATCATTACCCGTAATACCTTGTATACGCAGTTGGACCTAATCAAGACACCTGGCTTCAGCTATCTGAGTAGTTGCATAACTGCCTGGGGATAATCCCCAAGTGCTTTCTGCCACTAAACCCAAACACTGGGGGTTATAAAAAAGAGGGAACTCCAGCCCACCCCCTTCTAACATGAGTTAACAGCATTGCTAACCAGGTGCTGGATCCAGTAGTCATTGCTTGTTGCAACTGTGTTTTGTCCAATGGCATCAGTTTCAAAGCCAATTCTTAGGTCTTCTTTAATGAAAATATCTTTAGATTGCTAAACATCTCCTTTCTTTGTATTCCCATGTAACTCTTCTGCAGTTCTATCAAACACCATACAAATAGAATCTGATATAGAGTCAGTTAATCAGCCTCGCCTCAGGATTTAAGAAATTTCTTGCTACATATAAACTTTCTTTCCTTTTTTTTTTTTTTTTATAGCTGCCCCAAGGCAGTGCATTGAACTCTATTTTGATGAAAAATACTCAATTGAACCATCTTGGGAATGCAAATTTGATCATATTGAAGTTCGAGATGGACCTTTTGGCTTTTCTCCAATAATTGGAAGGTTCTGTGGACAACAGAATCCACCTGTAATAAAATCTAGTGGAAGATTTCTGTGGATTAAATTTTTTGCTGATGGCGAACTGGAGTCTATGGGATTCTCAGCTCGATATAATTTCACACCTGGTAAGTAGAAGCTTGTTTTCAATTTTTTTGTTACCCATCTCTTGATTTTCTATTTTCATAGTACAAATCTTTTGTAAGATGTTAAAACTTTTTGGTGAAATTTCAAGTTATGCTTAAAATCCAATCTGCAACACATTTCTTTTATGCTACACAAATTCTGATAGAAAACCATAAATCTTAGCTATCATTAAGTAGGCAAAAAAATGAATCAGAACTCTATGTGGTCATGAGGAACACTGTTAATTGAACTGACTGCCATTATGCTGACACGCCTAATTTGAGACACATCTGTAATGTGAAGATTTGTTATAGGTAGGATCTCACTAAACATGAAAAGACAAATGTAATACAATAAAGGATGACCATTAAAGTAATTTTTAAAAACTTGAAAATGAAAATACATTTGTTTTCATAACTAATATTTATAAAAAGAAATGTATCCTTTTATACGGTAACCTAATTTCTTTCTGAAAATGGGTATCTTTGAGAGGTTTGAGGAAAAAAAAGTAAGGCCTATGGAAACTAGTAACTCATTTGAAGGTCTAGCTGGAAATAGGAGTAATCACAAAATTATTCAGTTTATGTTAATTTGCACCAAAATTCAAAGTGTTCTGTGATGTTGATTGGCTCATTTTACAAAAAGTCATCTTTCATAACTACAAAAATATATTATCATATTGTTAAACCCACAAATCATTCCATATCAATCGACTGATACTTGATAAACTGAAGCCATTCTTGTTCTAGTTGAAACAAATCATTCAAGTTACATGCAACACATAACTGACATGTTTTGACAGGCTTCTCACTTTGTATGTGTTGTTTTGCTCCAGTTATAATAGGCAACAAGAAACATGGACTACGGGGAAATTTTTTGAAGCTATTGTTTTATGTAATGGAAGTTGAGGACTAAGGGAAAACTAAATGGTAGAGTATTTACCCAGAGTGAGAGAGGCCCTGTCCTCAAACCCTAGTACCATAAAGAAAATAATTAAATACATAGAGATGACATATAAACAGAAAGTTCATAATGTCAAAGAAAACTGACCTATGATTTAGGACTGGTTACATTGTGTTATTTAGTGTTTGTTTAATAATCCAGATATTTAACGTGTCATGTGGATTAACCTTAGGCATTATAATATTTCATGATAACACTGTGTAATCGTGGTTCTTGGTCAATTTTTAATAACTTTAGACTGCACATAGAAACCATGGATATTTCATGTGCCACAGTGAAACTAATTTGGCATGTTTCAAAAAGATACGAACATGTATATTATTTTATCTAGCATATTATTTGTGCTGTATTTCTATGTGTGTTTTTTGGGTAACTGAAAATTATGAATATAACCTTTAACTAAAATTCCTTAGATGAGGAAGGGTTTTAGAAGTATATTTGGATTATGAACTTGTTGATTGTGGATGTAATGTCCAGGATTTGGAAGTATCTGCTCCTAAAGATTGTAATATCAGTCAGACCTTTTATCAACATAGCAATGTCCTTCACCATGATAACTGCTTGTGGCATAACATAAGTGGTGACACCTCTCTATTATCCCAGGGATTTAGAAGTCATAGTGGGACCAATCTGTCAGTTATTTCTTTAGGTTAGTTGGTGCTACATATCCTTCATGTCGAACACAGTATTTTTCCATCAGAGGCAACTCAACCAGAGAGAACTTCAGGAGAAAAATCTAAAAAAACTAGTCTGAGTTAACAGTGGACTCAGGTTTCTGCTTTACTGGATAAATGAGGGTAAATACAAAGAGAAGCTGCTATTGACATAGGAGAGACAGTAGAACCATAACAAGGGGGCAGGCAACACTTTTATGATGTCAGAAGATATATTCCCAAAGGCCTTGCCACTGTGTCAAAGCAATCAGCAGTTCATTTCATAAATGGTGTGGCTGAGGGAGCAAACTTCAGCTCTGTGGAAGCTCAGACAGCATTTCACACCTGAGCCTGTCTGCCTTAGTTGCCACGAACTTTAAACTTTTATTTGGTAGTTTGACTTACGTGGTGAGCTGGGAAAACGAAGGAAGGAAGAGTTCCGCTGGCTGATTTCAGGCTTCTAGGTATAAAGTACTGTAGAAATTCTTGTCACCAAAGTAGAACCAGAATGGTGCAGAATGGCCAACTCATCAGCTCTAGGACTGAAATCTGGTTCAGCTAGGGGGACAGGCAAGGTCTCCAGGAATAGTTTTAATTTTTTATTTTTCATGACACCAACTTTAAACCTAAAATATTTTATCTTTTACTATATTATCTTATAAAAATAAAGATAATGCTGTTCATAATTTTTGAGTATAAGTCAACCAACAAATAGTTAATGAATCTGAATTTTTTGGATGTTTGAAAAATCTCAATTTTCCCATATGTAGTTTTTTGATTTTTTTTTTTAAGGGTTCTCAAGAGACCAATATACAATAGTGCTTTATTTTGACTCTCAGAATTAAAACTTCTTTGAACTCACTCCGTGTTCTTATCCTTCATTGTTTTTTTTTTTTTTTTAAACTGGATCAACTTGGGGTTGGACAGATGGCTCAGTGGTTAAGAGCACCGGCTACTCTTCCAGAGGACCTGGATTCAATTCTAGCACCCACATTCACAACTGTCTGTAGCTCCAGTTATAGGGTATCTGACACCCTTGTACACACACATACACGAGGACAAAACACCACGAAACATGAAATAAAAATGAATGAATTATTAAAAATGAATCAGATCGTATGTTCTTTAAAATAATATTTTGATGTTATTGGGGAAACAAGTACTCTAGACAATTTCAAAATTATGCACCCTGTTTCTGCTTTATGTGGTCCTTGTGTGTGCACTGTGTGTGCACTAAAAATATGAAAAACTATTTTTTATGTCAATTCACTTTTGGTTAGGTTACTTTTGGGCTGAACCCACTGTAGGAGGAACTGTAGTAATTTATGATAGCATGAATAAAAAACAAATTGTATATATAATCATATTATAAAACAACCACGAATTATAAAATATGTTCAGGAAAAATAACTGTAGGAAGGTCAGGTGACTTATACACTGCAATCTAAAAATCTGAAATTTAACACTGAAGTATGAAAAACTTGGTTTCTATAAACTGAGCTGAGTGTATATTTATTTCCTAGGAATGAATCACGTTTTCCAAGCTAACAAGATTGATGCACATATATATATATATATATATATATATATATATATATATGTACTTTTTTAATGCACAAGCCTGTCTATACAATAAATCAGATATGTATGTACTTACACACAGCATACCTATATCTATGGATGGATACATTTTCAATTAGGCTTTTAGAATCACAAAATACAGTATTTCCTATGTGCAGCCATATCTGCCTATCCACGTTAGTGTCGTGGGGAACATTTGAGAAGTCTATGCTTAGTGAGTTCCCTAACTGGCAGATTTCACAGCACTGAGCTAGGGTGGTTGGTGTTTTACCACCACAAGGTGGATCAAGTTTTCCGAGGCTGCTTCAGAACTCAAACTTCCATCGGCTCATTCTCCTATCATCTCCTTTCTTTCTGGATCCCTGGTTCCATTTCTCCTTACTAGCTTGCTACTTTGGGTCTTCACCCAGCTCCAAAATTGTTTCTGTTTCCTATGATTTGAGTGTCTGACTTTCTTTTCTAATCACTTCAAAAATAAAATAAATAGACCTTTTATCTGTAGCTCCTGCTGGCCTCAGTGTCTGGCCTTTGAATTTTCAGTGATGTCTGCAAATCAGCCAGCCAGAACACGTGCATGGACAGGAGGAAAGGAGGACAGCCAACAAAAATAACAGGGAAATGGTCTTGAGGAAGGTGTTCCGCTTTTCCTACCCATTTTAATGGGTCTTTACTTTTCAGTTCACTGATGGTTACTTTGAGTTCCTGTGCCGTCACTTGGGTCTTGAGTACAGGGATGAATCACCTGGGACAGTCGTCTAACATGCATGAGAATTACTTTCAGGAGAGGAAGTAATCAACTAGTTCAAATTCTAGGGTCGCAAAGAATAGCATGACACTTAAAGAAGGGCCAACAGGCCCCATGCGTCTGAATACGAGAATTAACACTGGGAGATTTTCCCCACATCCTGTGTGGTGAGTGGACAGCATCCATATAGTTTCTGGGTTCCAAGAACAGAGCTAAGTGGTTGTGGCTGGGTCTGGTGGCACATATATTTCATCCCAGCACTGAATAGCCTGAAGCAAGTAGGAATCTGTTAATTCAATGCCAGTCTGGTCTATATAAGCAAACTTTATGCCAGTCAGGACTACACAGAGAAACCCTATACCAACAAAACAAAATGAAACAACAGAGCTAAATAGTAAGACATAAAAAACATTAAGAACTACAAGTTGTAAAATAGGCTAAGACACCCAATTCAATAAGACATCATATTAAACATACATTAAACATGTACACTGTAAGAGAACTGTCTTATTTTCTCATTTAACAAGTTGTCTCATTAAAACTACTTAAACAAAGCAGTGCAGAAACTCAAACACAACAAGCAATACTTACAAAGTCTTGACTAAAACTGTAACAATATACATCAAATTCACAATGAATGGTACCCCAGGTCTGGCATGGCAGGAGAATGAGTGTTCGTAGAGCCAGATAGAACTAGACTAAAAACTGTCTTAGGCTTACCAATAAACTTAAAGATTCTTCTATATGGATTTTATATTTATGATATTATTTACATAAACCAACCATTTAAAATAAAAGTATAAGAAGAAATTATGGCAGTTAAATAGTTTTAAGTGAAGAGTATTGTTTCTCCATTCCACGTTTTGTATGTTCAACCTAAGAAAGTATTTGACCAGGGAATAACACTTCCCCACAACCAGCTGCCTTCCTGGCATGGTTTCCTTTGTCACTAGAAAAATCTAACTTAAACAGTGAAACAGTAACTATACCACTGGACCTCCAAGCTCAGTGGCATCACCTAATGACCCTTTAATCCTCCAGAGTGTAGGAAAACATCCAGGAGGTGGTATTTCTATGGAAGGCAATCTTTCTTCCCTTCAGTTACACATGCAGCATTTTGCTAATCTTTTACTTTACTTTCTAATGAAAAAAGGTGGTTTTCTTTGTTGTTGGTTTTCTTTTTTCTTGTTCTTTTCAGACCCAAAAGGGTAAATCTTCCACTTTTGGTGATTTTTTTCTGTACTATTCTCCTGAGAAGTTACACACACCCTACTAAGGAAGCTTAGCTAAAGGGCTGCTCTAGCAGAGGTGACGTTGAGTCAGTCACTCCTGGGGAAGCTAGTGGAGTTGTAAATACTTTGGAATGATGATGATACTTTGTACTTAAATAGCACCTTTCATCTGAGGAGCTCAAAGTCTTAGGGACGGTTGGCTGATTCCTAGCCTCTCTCAAATTGCATGCTGATTGACTTCAAAGGCATTGCAAAGAGTACACTGCGGTGCGGAGGTTTAAACCAAGCATTTCAAAAAATATTTCTATGCACACTAGATGAAATGTACTAAGTAGAAATAGCCTCGCATTTAATGTTGTCTTAATTAGTTGGTGCAACTTTGTCCTCCTGAAGAGTGAATGAATACTCACTTAACTACTTTGAAAGTTTCTAAATTTTCTTTAGCAATTTATATTTATTAGTTTTTGAGTTTCAAAAACACATATAGTATTTACATCATCCTTCTACACCTCAACTCCTCTAGTATTCCTGCCCCATTCCCTTTCAAATTCTTTACCTCTTTTTTGCATATATTGTTTTTGCATACATGTGCATGCACATAGACACATATCTTCACAATATGTAGATACACATGCAACCTGCTAAGGATGTTTAATGTTGCTCTTATGTGAACCTGCTTTGGCTCATCCTTGGAGAAGACTGATTCTTTTCTCTCCTGACAGATGTCATCACTTAGGGACAGATAACTACACTTCTGGTATCTATTCTGAAATGAAAGAAAAATATTTTTCTCTAAAGATCCATTTGAATTTTGTCTAAAAGAAAGAAACTTTTCAAGTCTAAGATTTACAATAAAAATTATTTTGACATAGAAACTGAAGATAACGAAACATTAGGTTAGTAATTCTTATGTTTTAAACTATTATGTTTACAATGTTGGCCCAAACTAGTCTCATTTTACATTAGGGATGGTTGTAAAATGCAGACTTCAAGGAGTAGCATCACATTTCCTTTTGAGGTATATTTACTCAAGAAACAAAAGGCAAAACTTGAAGCGTAATAACGAAACTTTGAATGTTGAGCAGGTAGCACAGGTGTTCAGGTGAGACTTGTTTCTTCAGTGTCTGTTTCTCACTCACCCGGGCCACTGACTGGTTCCATCTCACCAATAGCTTGTGGAGGACTCAGCATGAGAGACGGGGAGCGTCAGAGGATAGAAACTGCTGCTTGGTCTAGGTGGGTGTTCAGGAGAGAACTTGAGAGTGGGAGAGAGACTTTCCAGGATTAGCTCCCATCTGTGCAGAGAACACTAAAAGCAATATAAAAGGAAAGAGAAGATTGCTGGGCAGTTTCCTGTACAATAAAGATGTTGTCAGATTGTCTCCAGGGTAGACAGAGTCCAGGTGCGCGCCTCTTGTTTGCAGTTATTCAGTGGCTCAAGGCCGGAATGAAAGTTTGGAACATGGTATATCCTGCATGAGACCACACAGGTCCCAACATTGTTGTGTACCTTCTTTGGATTAGAAAAAAAGATTTTAGTGTTTCTTTCACTTATTCCTGCATTAAAGAATTCAAGAAGAGAAACCGTTGCCAGAAGCCACGGGGAAGTCCATAATCTGTGCTACCAGGGACCTTAAAGGTCAAGAAAGCCACTTTGGCAGTGGCAGTGATGACTGCAGATGCAGTTGAGAACGAGGGACATGGAAGGCCTCTTTGACACCCCCCCCAGAAAAAAAAATCAGTCTAGACAGAACACTGTTGGAAAGAATTCTTAAAATTATAATAAGGATGCTGAAGTACACATTTGATGGTGTCTGTCACGGTACTGATGGAGCAGGGCTCAGTTTTCTTTAAGGACTTGGCTGCTGGGAGTCTGGCCATGCTCCAGTGAGTTGATGTGCAGCACAAACTGGACTTGCGTGTTCTTCTTTTCTTCTTCTTTATTTTTATTTGCTGTGGGGGAGGTCACAAGGGTGGTTGGTAGACCTGGGAAGAATGGGAAGTGAGTGTGATCTGGGCATAAGACATGAAATTCCTAAATAATCAATAAAAATATTATGTTTATTTATCAATAAAAATATTATGGTGGAAAAAAAGGAAAGGAAATTAGAAGCCAGAGCATACTGGTGTGCTGCCTGGTTCATGAAATCTGCCCAGACGTGGAACTCTTCCTTGCTTATCAGTTTACGTAACTGTGCTGACATGTCTCCTGCAAAAGGGGAGAGATTATGACTCTAATGTTATCACATAATGAAATTACTTTTAGTGCAGTTATATTAAGAAATTTAATTATAGAAAACTCCAGTGCCACCTCACAATTCCCTGGTATCTCTTGAAGAATTCACTTTTTTGTGTTGTCAGAAATGACTTTCAGCTGACAATGGCTTCTTGCCTCCTCTCTTCATCTCTTCAACTTCATGCCTTCTCTGCTCAACTCTTCGTGAGGTAGAAGAGCCACTTTCCTCTTCGTCTCTCATGTTTGTTGCTGCTGACATGATTCTTTGTGTTGAAACTTGTGCCTCACCTGCTAATATTTAAAAAGAAATCTGACGTTTCTTTACCGTCTAGGTGTGACTCAGTGTTTTGCCCTTCTTCACGCATGACTCTTTGAGTTTCACTTGTGATGTTAGTTGCATTTAGTCACCATACAGCGCACCTTTTCTAGTGCTACTGTTGGTAGCTAAGCCAAGAGAGGCAGATATTGTCAAATCTGCTAGAGGAGGCTTAGAAGCAGGAGTGGGAATGCTTATTGATTGATAAAGAGGTCTGATAGACTAAGTGGAAACCATGCCTCACCTAGCTGTGAGGTCATCTCTGCATCCAAACCTATCGTCACATAACTAACATCTAGCCTCCATTTTAATTCTGTTAAGATAAGGTGCATAGTTTTCCAGACAATGCTAAAGAAATTTGACCAAAATAAGCTAGAGGACAGAAGCATTGATTCTCCATTTTGACACTTCTCATTTCCATGGATTTGTTTAGTTACAAGAGTTATTAGTATAATCTTTCCCAGAATTCTCTGTTTAACATTTAATTTATCATTGCATATTTAAGAAACATACATTTCAGTTTATGAATTTCATATACATTTGCCTAAGGAAATATTTTTAAATCTTCATATTTAAAACATTATCTTTCATAGCATTTTGCAGACAGATTGAGACTTATTTTTAATTTAGTTGTATATGAAATCAGTTAAGGAACTATAAGGAAACAATATTGTCATAACTAAGAAGGACTTTCTAATTTAGTGTTTTTTGTCATTATAGCTATAAAGCTGTAAAGGTAAAACTTGTGCTTTGTACCTAAAGAGTCCGCACCTCAACTTGATTTCTAGCCCAATTTTTGCCAGTTGCTTATTTAGTGAATATTTCTGGTCCACTTTGTTGATCATAACAACATAAATACATAAATACATAGAGTATGACATAACTCTAGCAATCATGCAATTAATTCATGATGTGGACTGTCCTTCTGTATTTTGCTTTTATTGGTTGATGAATAAAGCTGTTTTGGCCAATGGTTTAGCAGAATAAAACCAGGTGGGAAATCTAAACAGAGATAGAGAGAGAAAGAAGGCAGAGTCAGGCAGATGCCATGTAGCTGCCAAAGAAGAAAGACACCGGAACCTTACTGGAAGTCCAGAGCCTTGTGGTGATACATAGATTAATAGAAATGTATTAACTTCAGGTGTAAGAGCTAGCTAGGAATATGCCTAAGCTGGTGGCCAAACAGTGTTGTAATTAATATAGATTTTGTGTGATTACTCAGGTCTTGGCAGCCAGGAATCTAAAGTGTAGTCTCTGCTTACAAATTCATTGTCTCTAATCAGATCAATTTGTGTAGTAGACTAAAAATCAGGTAATGCACATTGCCTACAATATGTATTTGCAGGAATGCTTGGAATCCATGATTTAGTTATACTATTGTTACATATCCAAGGGAAGTTAGAATCACATACAATATGCAACATTAAAGACATGTACCAGTCAAAGTCAATATTGAGGAATGATCCTACATCACTTGGGTGGGCACACCAGAGTTCAAGGTTCTCTCCTACGGAAGGGTACAGAGACTGTGTCACATGAGATGATATAAGGAAGAATCCAGCTCCCTTTACAGGAGCATGGAGGAGCTGTGAGGTGATGTATGTGGGCATTATCTAGAGACAGAAAATGATGAGAAATGGAACATACCCTAGATCCCCCAAAAGGATTGCCTATAACTCATTTCAGAGATCCGATATCCCAAAATGCAAAATAATACATTTGATTTGCTAAAAGTCATGACATCTCTGTAGTTTATTCTAATATTAATGTGAGACAAACAGTGGTTTAGGTCTTTTGAAGTGAAATATTGCTATAAATGTATTCTGAAAATGGTCTTGGAATCATCAGTGTTTAGAAACTGGAAGAATTTGAGAAATAAGGTAGATAAAAAGTTTATATTACTTAAGTGGACTATTAGAAGACATGGTGTCATTGACTGTCAGTAGGAACTTCAGAGGAAGTGAGGAAAAGAAAAGATCCATGCCTTATAGATATACACATAAATCATCATTAGTAAATTATTTTGAAATATGAAAGTCAAAACTCTGATACTCAAGACTCAGGAAATTGGGAGCATGAACATAGAAGTTGAAAGGAAATTAGTCTGTGCTGTACGTAATCAGAAACTTAGTGCAGTCATTTTCCAGACTTACGTGTGAGGCAAGATTTCTAGTGTTACTTACAGTGAATTAAGAAATTCACTGTCAATTAAAACTGAGAGGCACTTTGGATGCAATTAGAAAAGCTTGCCTTAAAGGAAATAGGAAGTTTGGGGGCATGGTCTAGTCAGTAAGTACTTGCCATGTGTGCATAAAGGCATAGATCTGATCCCCAGAACTCTATTTAAAAAAAAAAAAGTCAGGTATATGGAATGTTCATGTAATTCTAGTGCTTTAGTGATGAAGATAGGCAGAGCCTTTGGACCTACCAACTTAGGCTTGGTGAGCTCCAAGCTCATGAGAAAATGTGTCTCAAAAACAAGACGGACAACTCCCTACAAACAACACCAAATTGTACCCCGGCCTTCACACACGTATACACCTTCCAGTCCAGGCACTCATACCCACACACATATGTACACTCATACACTCAAACTCGCATACACTACTACATGTACTACTACATGCACCACACCCCCACACAGGTGCACATGAGCATACACATGCGAACTCACTTCAAAAAACAATAAGACATGCTGGATTTTTTTTTTTCTGATCTCATTACAAAGTAGAATCACAGTATTAAGGACCACAAACAATTCTTTAGAGAGACTTAAGGATGCAGTTCATTACAACAGAAACCAAAATTGAGGATCATAAAATCTAGGAGAGAACTGTAGAAGACCCTTGTAAGGAAATCAAATGAAGCTTGTGACACAGAAGAGACACAGTTGTTGAGAATGTATACCAGCAGAAACCTTGCCCTTCCTGAACTACAGGAGATAGAAAGAGAACAAAATGAAGGAAGATGTCCCACCCGGTATTTCCGAGCCGGAAACATGCTACTGTATCGCCTCAACTCACCTGTGCTAGGTGTGATGGACTTGAAATGCAGATTCTGTGGGTACAATAGGGTGTTCGGTACAAAAATAGACTCGGGGCACCGTAGGTAATTCTCGGGCACTACAATCAACTGGAATTCTTGAGATGGCTTTCAAAATGTCTTCAGATTGGTGAATTCCTTCCGCCCTCTCACATTTGCTACCTTTGTTGGGAAGGAATATCCAGCTAAGCCTGTCACACCATTGTTGTGCTGCTGGGACAAGCAAAATGTCTCTTGGAGATTATCTGTTCAGAGATGGAGGAAAACTGCACCTCTGAGGACATCCTGCTCAGAACCACAGTCCACCTGATTCAGATGGTGCAGATACTGAGAACTGAAAGCAACTCTGGGTTTGAGTTGATGCTCTAATAGGCTGAGAGCTTTGGAGCACCTCAGAGAATGGAACACAGCTGATTTTGCCATGGAGTTTTGTCTTGGTTGGTCAGAGTTCTGACTGTGTAAGAGAGAGGATTGACGCACAACGATGTCTATGTCTTCAATTCTGGAACCTCTGAAACTGTCGCGCTAAATAGCATCTAAAGTCAGGCTGATCTCCATGGGCTGAGTGTTGCTTACAATCTGACTTTAAGAAAGGCAGCATCTTTGGGGTCTCATGCAAAACCACAGGGAATTAACAAAGTCCTTCAGTGTGAAAGAGGGAGGTAAAAATGTCCCTGTCTGATGACAGCCTAAGAAATAGAAAATGTTGTTGTGCGCTTTGAAGATGGAAAGCCATTCACTAAGGAATGTGGGTAGCCTCCAGAAGCTGGAAGGCACATAGAAACTCCCCCCTCAGATCTGCAGAAGAAAGCATACGGATCTCCTGATTCATGGATGTATTATTTTCAATGTGTTCAATGCCACTAATATTGTGGTATCAGATCACTCACAGAGCATACAGCTAAACATTGAAGTATGTGCTGAATGTGGCAGATGAAACCAGTGTGATACTTTGCCTATGGAAATGGAGAACAGGAGATGTTTACCTGCAGTTCAAATGCTAAAGTTGCCCCTATCGTAATGTCCTTTTTATGTGGACTTTCCTTTGTATAAGTTAACAATATGTGTCTAGGTAGATATAAACATATATTTATATATGTTTATGTTTTTTAATGCCATTTGATTTTATGTGAACTTCATCTTTGTGCACAAATGTGACTGAAACCCCCATGAAATCATTCCCCCCCCCCCAAATTGCCATCCTTTCCATAGATGTGCAAGGGACCGCGGTATTTTTGCTTGTGGCAAATAATAGCTAGTGTGGGAACTGGCACCTCCAAGGCTCTGCCTCTTCGTGGCATATCTGCCTGATGAATTTGCTTCAGCAGCCTGTGCTGTCTGTTCCTGCCTGCTCAGTTGGCTGGTTTCCCGCCACTCCACAACTCTGCTGACTTGCCTGAAATTCTGCTTCAGTTTGTCCTTATGGCATTTTCCTCTTCCCGGCCACTTTCAGACAACTCATTTCAACCAGCAGGACGTATGCCCACAAAGGAGTTATAGTTAACTGTTTTAGGCAGGAGAACCTATTAGTCATAAAGATGTCAGTTTGACTTTGAGCTGATCATAATCCAAGTCAGATGATAATTCTCTTCCTGGGAAGCATTTCTTCACAAAACTGTACTTCAAAACCCCGAGGAGTTTCACATGGAGATACAAAGGGAAACTCACATTGCAGGGGAAGTCAGCAGCACTTCCGTCTGAAAGGAGTGTGTTTCCCCTGGCAGATACGGTGAGCAGAGTAGAACCAGCAGAATGGCCAGTGGCAGGATTGATAAAGTAAGAAACATGGATGAGAGTTATCATGGCGATGACAAGGAACATCGAAAGCAGAGTTCCGGTAGCAGAGAAATGCATTGGCTTTGTAGAGTTCTCCTGCTGTAAATAACTAGATAACTTTTGGGAAAATTACAGCCAGATTTGTTTGCATGGGAACACACCGCTTTACCTTCATAACTACTTCCGAGTAATAATTGCCTCTCATTCTAAAACACAATAATAAGATCGGATGTGTTCATGCTAGAGAAGTGATCAAGATTATCTGCTGCTGAGAGCAGTTTTATTCCCTCAGTATCATTTCTGCACAGTGCCTTGTCTCGTCGGGTTCTGGCGCTGCTCAGGGGAACTTCTCCAGGCCTACACAATTCACTCCTTGACAATTCCTAGCCTTGTGTTTTCCCTGCTCCGTCTTTAAGCTCTGGATAGGCATGGAATTTCCTGACTCTGCCAGCCCCTGTTTTATGCTCCCACACCTCTAGAAAAAAAAAAAAATAAGTAAACGTTCACTTGCATCTGAACTGTTAACAATTCCTCGATACAAGAGAGATGTAGAAATCACACAAATAGACAGTGTTAGTTTCCTGTGCAAAGTGCTAGCACTGGAATTTCTGCTCACTGCGCCAGGCTTTTCCCTGTTCAGCTCAAAGTGGAAAGAGTTTGATTGTAGTGGGAAGTGGGCACAGCTTATTGGTTTCCTGCCGCTTGGCTAGCTTAGACCTGGAATTATCACACAGAAACTGTACTAATTAAATCACTGTTTGGCCAATAAGCTTTAGCTTCTTATAGGCTAACTCTTACGTATTAATTTAACCCATTTTTATTAGTCTGTATATCGCCATGAGATTGTGGCCTGCCAGCAAAGTTTCAGCACGGTCTATCTCCTGTGGCTCCGTGGTGTCTCCCTCACTCCACCTTCTTCCTCCAAGCATTCAGTTTAATTCTCCCCACCTAACTCTATTCCACCCTATCAGGCCAAGCCAGTTTCTTTATTCATTAACCAATAAAAGCAACCCATAGGCAAAAGGACCTCCCACACCATTTTATTTTCCTCACAACAGCATATGTTTCCTGTTTGAGATTACCATTTATGAATACCACAAAGCCCCACTTTTTCTTAAGGCATACGTTCTCATCCCCAAGAGGTTGTGTACACATTAGTGCTTTCTAGTTCCTTTCACATTTGAAAAGCTACTCATTACTGGTGGTCATGATACACATGGCTAGACATACTTTATGTTAAAGATTTTCCCTTAAAAATATACCGAGTAATGATCAGTCCCTGTCTAAGTATGTGACCAACGTGATGGGTGTGTTTCTGGAGTCTGTATAGGTTTTCATAGTTTTATCTCTGCTGTAGTTTATTTATTATACTACATATTCACACAGTATTTGGCTTTTTGATATCAATGTTGACTGTATCATATTTAATATGACACAAGCGTGTTTCACCATACTGCCTTTTGTGAATAAGATTCAGGCTCAGCCACTTTCCTCCTCTGTAACTTAATGTTTCTGGATCTCATCACCTAGCAAGGGTAACTGTGGGTATTGTTACTCAGCAGTATAGCAGCTTACTGACATCACTTCATATGTGTCCATGTGAGAGCACATGTAAACCTTTAGTTCATTATTGTGTAGACCCTTCCAACAAGAACAGGTGGTAACAGTTACATAATTGCCTCTGACTCCTTGTTACATGTGGAGAGAGGTAATCAATTAAAATGTAGAATTGTATCTTGAGTTTAATAGCATTTTAAAGGAAAAAATGTTTGTCTTTAACTCAGTGAGTGTTTTGGCATGGACACACTGTCATGTATACTTGAGGAAAATAGAGGGCATCAACTAGTTATGCCATGGGACCTGTGGTTCAGTCCTCCCTCACCTCAATGAGCTGGACAAGGAATATTCACGTGCTTGCTCAACCATAACCAGTCGTGTTTCTATAAATAAAATTGCAAAAGAAAATTCTTTTCTTCGATTGACACCATGCTTTGAGGAAAAGGAGATGCACAGTACATCTCTAGAATGTAGGCTCATCAGTGGGTAGCAACATCTGACCCTTGATGAATTTTGTGTGCATTCCTCATTGAGTTTGGAAGTGAATGGACAGAGATCAACAATCAAAGATAGAATGTGTGAGACTCCATAATTGAGGAAAAGTGCTGATGTATTGATATCTATTTAGCAGTCAAAAGCATTTGTAGAGTGTGACTTTGAAAGGGGAGAAGTTAAGACTGACTTAGAAGTTATTCATTTGATTCATATGATAAAGGGCTCTGGGAGACAGGCCAAAGATTCGCACATGTGGCTTTAGAAGTGGGAAACGCAATGATGTGCTAATTGAATAGTGACATTTGAGACTGTATTTTATTATAGGAGTGTGATTTATCTGAATTTGAGAGAGAACAAAAACCCAGAAATAAAACACAGATAATCCAAGCATAAAGAAAACAGTTCAGGTAAGAAATGTAGACAGTATTGTTAGTCTAGTGTCTGTATTGATGAAATGAAAAGGGAATCTGGAATTGAAAAAATTTTGTGAGAAATTCAGTACTAGTGTTGAAAGGGTGAAGTGGAAATAGATGTTTTATTGATTAAGCTGTGTCAAAATTTACCTTGGAGAACCAAATCTTAGAAAGTGTTATGCTTATTTTGAAATATGTTGAGAGTGATTAATCAATTAAATATCCTTGTGAGCACATGAGGAATTTAGAGCTGAATAAAAACTTTGGCCAAGAGAGGTAGAAGACAGTTTAGGGGAGAACTAAGGAGAAAATTCAAATTTATCATGGTACTTATATATATATATTAAAACAGAACATGACTTGAATGTGAGCCAATGGCCTTGTGTCAGCAAACCAAAAGACAGAATTATGTATTTGGAAATTTTACATTTAATTCAGCCTTGGCTTTTTTCCTTGTAGACCTAATTTACCAATTGACATCAGTTTTTCTGTTTGGGCAGGCAGAGTTTTAGAGTACACTTTTAAAATTAAAGGTAAATTTGTTTTGATTTATGAAAGGGAACCTTTCTCAGGACTGGTTACAGACAAAGGAGCATCATTCCTTGGGTTATTTCTGAAAGGCATGTAATAGATACAAGCTACAATGTGTAAAAAATGACAAGGATGTTGAAAATTATATTGCATAGTCTTTCATTTTTCTTTCTGTTTTGTACTGTTTCCTTTCAGAAATGTCCCCACGGATTCCTTTCTATTTAGGAATAAATCCTAGCATTTCTAATCCATGAGTGACTCTAGCTGTTTTGCTATTTATTCTAATTTTTGTATGTAGTGTGGGTGGTGATGGGGTAGGAATTGCACTGTAGTAGGAGTTACAAGAAGCTGTGAACTGCCTGACCTAAGTTTTGGGAATCAAACTTCAGACCTCCAAAGCAAGAGCAAAAACTCTAACTTTTAAATCATTTGCACAATCATCTTGCAATATCTAAAAAAAAAATATAATTGTTCTTGATTTAAAAGTAAGGGTTGGATGAGTTATTGTTTTAACCCATTGACTTATTTAATTGTTATTTGGGTAATACTTAACTACTTTGCCAGTTTACTGACTCTGTTAAGACATGAACTAATTGCAGTTGTGAGCTATAAGAGTGCAAAATAATGACACTTGATGCATTATAATCTAAATGTCAAGATAGTAAGAAGCTGTATATTTTAGGAAATATACTGATACATATATCTTACATAGTTATAAAAATAGCTTCTCTGTGTCAAAATATTTGACTTTATTCATTATATAATACACCTTGTTCAAGCTTTTCAGTAAAATTGTCCTGCAGAATAACATGATAAATGTAGTCATTCAAAATTAATTCAGATGAAATATGGCATAATTAAGCAGTGATTCCTGCTTTTAAAAAGTCTCATTATAAGAAATTCATCTAGATAAAAATAATGAATTATTGAATTCTTATTGTGTTCCAGATGTTATAATACATGTTTTGCATGTGTTATCATATGGCAATTTTGTAGCATACCTATGCTGCATTACATTATTTTCATCTAAGTTTTGAATTTCAAAAATTAAAGACTTAAACGCTTAAATGATTCATATTACAAAAGTTCATATTTCTCAAATAGATGAGATTTGAAAATGTGATATAGATATTGTGTCCTAGCACCAACAAGTATGTTGTTTCATGCTCAGCAACTGCATTCTCCTTAAATCACAAGGAGATTCATCCCACTTTACTCCTAAATTTGCCACCATCTTTTATCTTTGTTCATGGTTAAATCTAAAACCACAATTTCTAAGACACTATTTCTTCTTTTTAAACATCTTTTTGTAACTCAGAATAGGTCATCGGCAACTTCCTATTGGGCTATACAATCCATTGTTTGTAGGAAAATTCCCTAGGCTACCAACAGATTTTCCAAGATCTTTATAAATCACCCCGAGTCATTGATGTCCCTTTGCCGGTGTTAAAGAATAATCTTTGCGATGCTGCTTGACTGGCAGTCAGTGCTGTGCTCCTGGGGCTCTGCTCTTTCTTCAGTTAGCATTTGGAGATGTAGGATGACTTCGGACAGAGAGATGTGCAGAGATAACAGTTAAAAAGTGATAGCTCAGCAATGCATGTTCTGAGCAAGTCTGTCTTCTTGGGAATTGGAAGGCATATTATTCCTAGGCAAAAGCGGAAGAGAAGTGTGACTAACCCATCCACTCTACATTTCTCCCCATCATACCGTTCTTCCACACTCCTCAGCATTCAGCTCAGTACCTTACCTCATGTCACAGTCTTTAGACATTTATTCTGAGCTAGCTCCATCACTGAAAATGGATTTGTGGGTTGTATTTTCTGATGATGTGTTTCATCTCACGAGGAATATCATTCAAACCAGCCAAGGTCATTTGAGATTTCAGTTTGAAACTGAGAAGAACTGAAACCATACTAGTTTAAATGAATGAATCATGGAGAATAGACATTGAAACAAAAACTGGTTTTGACCATGTAAAAGCAGTTGCAGAGCCTTTAACTCACTGCATGTGTGTTCATAAATGGGATGTGTGTCGAGATTGAGAACTGGTTGTATGTTAGAGTTGAAGCAATAGATACAAAGTCCCAGATAAATTCTTATTCAGAAGTCAGTATGGTACAACATGGTTAGCACAAAAGACTTGGGCCAATTTAAAAAAACAAACAATCTATCTAACTAACTAACTTGTAGGGAGGAGGGTCCGCTTGTTTGTTCCCAGCCACCCAGAACTGAAATAACCACACAGAAAATGTATTAATTAAATCACTGCTTGGCCCATTAGCTCTAGCTTACTATTGGCTAACTCGTACATCTTAATTTAACCCATCTCCATTAATTTGTGTATTGCCACATGGCAGTGGCTTACTGGCAAAGTTTCAGCATGTCTTACTCTGGCGGTGGCTCCATGGCATCTCTGACTGTGCCCCCCTTTTTTCTCCCAGCATTCAGTTCAGTCCTCCCCACCTACCTAAGTTCTGCCCTATCAACAGGCCAAGGCAGTTTCTCTATTCATTAATCACAACACACAGAGGTGATTCCCACATCACTAACTAACTAACTAACTAACTAACTAACTAACTAACTAACTAACTAACTTATAATATACTTCCTAATGTGCTTGAGCATTGGAATCAATGGAAAATCAGCCTCTTTCTCTTTTAAAATAATTTTTATTTGGATAATATCATTCTATTTTTACTCTGTATTCTAAAGATAATTTATACCTTCCTTATGACAAGGACTTGAATAATTAGTCATATTAAAGAAATTTGAAGATTTCTAATGAAGTAAGAGTGAGCTTTCTCACATTTGAAGACATGTATAAAACTGAATTAACAGTTTGACCATGTGCCCACAGATAGACCGCCACAGCTAAGGCTACTGTGTATGGAAGGGCCTTGGTGATACTATTAAAGACTATTGGAGCCCCAATGATCCAAAATTACAGAATCATTTCCTACTCCATTAAAACTGATTTTAGAAACACGGATCACTTTCTTTTCAAAACAAAATTATACTCTTTTTGCTATGTCCTGGTTTTATAGATGAGTCATTTGAAATTTGGATGATGGCTTGAGCACTCTCAAGAAACTAACATTTGAACCCTCTCTTGCTGAATCTAAAGTCCTAATCTCTTTCTTTTTACTCAAATTGGAAGACAAGACATTCAATCTTCTTTCACACATTTGGAAATTCTTGATGCAATGGGTTCTCAGCAGCTGCTCTACATAAAAATATCATTCTGTATCCTGCTTACTGTCTTTCACACGAAGACAAGCTTGTTGACAAATGTCAGTGGGCTCTAAATCTTTAGTGATAATAACAATAGCTCCACAGCATTTATATTCTTTTTAATTCTTTTAATCTAAAAAACCAATCAAATTAGAAAGTTGAACCATTATAATAAACATTTCAGGGTGCTGGTTTTGCTATCTCCTTAATGACTGCCACAAAACTGATTTTCAGTTAAGAAAAATGGGTGATCAAATAAATCCCAGATTCTAAAGATGGCATTGAATATATTGATATGGAATTCAAGGAGTCAAGCTTGCAATCCCATTTCATTTCCAATCTCCCAGCAGGCTTTGTTGGGGCCTATGATGCATTCATAATATTACTGAGTTGGAGAATTTTCATGTTTCTTGTGGGACAGAATTGGCCATAGAGATTTTTTAGGATCCAGGACATCTAGAGAGACACAGGAAGTAGTAGGGAGGATATAGAAAGATTCTTGGGTGGGTTTGGATCAAGGAAGTTAATTTGTGACCCTGAAATGAAAACTTTGAGTTGAAGTTGGTATGTTGTTGGGAGGCAACCATGTAGAAAAATAAGAGAGAAACCGTGGGCTGGCAGAGATGGGGAGTTTTCCTGGACTTGGAAGAGGGACTGTGTAAAATTGTAAAGCCCAAAGGATGCAAGGTTGATTACAGACTGTGGGAGACAGATATGGACACTATGAAAGGTATTCAAGTGGAACTGTACCTGAGAAATTGTTGTTAAATTTCTATGAATTATTCCTGTCCACAGCTCCCTTAGTCAGCCTTTCCAAGTCCTTCACTCTCTCCTCTCCCTCTCGGAGCTCTTGCTGAAGCACACCCGTCTCTTGTTGCTCTCTTTTGCTGTAGCACACCCATCTCTTGCTGCTCTTTCTCCTCTCTGAGCTCTCGCTGTAGCACACCCATTTCTTGTCGCTCTCTCTCATCTGAGCTCACTGTAACACACCTGTCTCTTGTTATTCTCTCTCCTCTCTGAGCTCTCGCTGTAACAAACCCATCTCTTGCTGCTCTCTCTCATTGTAGCACACCCGTCTCTTGCTGCTCTCTCTCCTCTCTGAGCTCTGGCTGTAGCACACCCTTCTCTTGTTGCTCTCCTCTCTGAGCTCTCACTGTAACAAACCCATCTCTTGTTGCTCTCTCACATCGCACTGTAATTATCTGTTTATGTCTTCTTCTCCTGCTGAACTGTGAGATTTCTAAGGAAGTAGCTATGAGTCATATTTGAGTTCCAAACATTAGCCATAATGTCTACATATGGAAGAATGTACTTCAAGTATTACCTTCTTTTACCCATTTGTTTTTCAACGGTTATTTTTACATTCCTGATTCATTTGCTACTAAAAATTAAGATTATAAGCATTTACTTGCTAGAAAATTATGTTTTCTTTCCTCTTCCTTTTAATTTGGGATAATAATATTGCCAATTTCTAGTTTTCAAGCCAACAACTATGAGAACTTCATTTTCCGTGTTAAATGTTAAAGTCTTCAGAAATAACTTCTGGTCATTCTTCAGTCTGTGCTAAGCATTCTATGGCAGCATTAAGTTACAATCCATTTCATTTCTTTACTTGATCTTTTAACTTTTCTTTTTACCTGAGAGCTGCTCTACCAATTAGCTAATGAATTTATAAAATTTGAAAAGCACCTAGCTGTAGCATAATCATAGTGACTAATGGCCAGATCATGGCATAAGTCATGATAAGGAAAATATATATTCCATGAAAAAGATGGTAGAGGAAGGGTCCTGAGAAAGATGTGTCTTCATATGTGCTTCTGGGTGAAGAATATGTATGTCAGAATTTAAATTCCTTCATTGATTTCTTCACCTCCAGTGCCAACCAGTTGCTTATGGGACATGAGAAGTGTTTCCCAAGTACCTAACTTCTCCATAGTCCTCTCCTTGAAGTTATAGTGCCTACAGCTGTGATCTAGTGCATGTTTTGCTGACCCACAGTGCATAAATCACAGTGACTTAACCTCCAGGAATATGATTTGCTGTATCTAGAAAGTTTTCATATTCTTCCACCTAGAAAATGCCAGCTACTTCCTTAAAACCATCATGAAGACTCATCTCTCCCAGGACCCCCTCACTACCACCATCTTAAAGAAATATTTATTTTTTGTTTCTTTCTAATGCCTTGACCTATTTATTAGTAATTAATATTATGCTACTGGTAACTGCTCTTCAAATTTTATGAGTTAATCAGCCTAGAAACTGTACTATATCTTTCTTTTTACTATTTAGTTGGAATAAATATATTCAATATATTATAGAAAAATTTAACTAGTTATTTATGTGTATGTGTCCAGGTGTACACATGTGAGTGTGTTTGTGTGCGTGAGAATGAGCACATGCATTTGACACAGCATCTTTCACTGAATCCAGAGCTCATCAATTTGGCTAGACTGGCTGATCAGTGAGCCCCAATGATGGGCCTGTATTGGCATTACAGACATACATGACTGCTTTCAAGTCTGTGTGTGCATGCTGGGCATCCAAACTAAGGCCCTGATACTTGCACAGTAAAGAATTTTGTACCTGAACACAGACCTCAGGCCCAAGTTTTACTCATAGGTAAATATCAAAGATAATATTATCTGTACAGTAAATGACAAAGTTGGAAGTTGTTGAAGGACTAAAAATCAATATTTTGAAGAATACAGATTTCCTTTCACTCTACTGTCGTCATCTGAGCAATAATCATTTTATTAAATTTAATGCATGTTTTTCATTATGCTTGTATATTTGGTATAAAGATCAATACTCAGAATATTTGATTAACATTTAGCAATATCATGGAATATAAAAGCAGAGATAGAATTTGAGTCAACATATACCTTCCATATATACATATACACACATATAAAATCTTTTTATGTCATCTGCCTTCATAACAACTCAAAGTAATGCTGCTCTCTCTGAAAGGTAGTAGAATGTTATAATTTTATTATTTGTTTCTGTCAATATTTTTGTAATTGTGAGGATGATAAATCTTATTTCATTGTGACATTAAAATATTTAATGATGTAATAAGAGCACGTTTCATTATCACAACAGTAAAATATTTAATAGTATAATAAGAACACACATATTACACTGCAATTTGAAAATATTCCATTTAATTTGAAGTTCTGCAAGTTGCATTATTGATATTAAGATAATACATGTAATAAAACTTACTTTTCCTAAATGATAAACATGCAAGTTAAATTATATGTCTTTTGAAAATTTGAGTACTATAATGTTGCAGTCACCATGTTCTGATAATTTTAGGAGAACAATGCAATGGAGGAAGAAGCTATCTTTGTTCAAATATTTTTAGCATATTATGTGATTGAGCTGGTTGATGGGAGATATACTGTTTTGTATGAGAAAACTGAAGCAGTTATTTTTGTGCAGAGACATTTTGCATCCTTAATTTTGCAGTTATTTTGAAATGAAGACCATTTTCAGAGACACCCAAACAAACCATTAGTCTCAGTTTTCAAAACTCTGAGAATATGTGCATGGAATATATCATATATTATCTACAAGCTGTATCTTCTTGACCCCCAACTCTAGCCCTGGGACCTAAAGAGACAGAGTCAGAAAATGAGTGATAAGCTATGTGTAGGCGTGGTCAGGCATGTCCTGAAAGTAAGAAGCTTGTTTGGTATCAGAATGGCTGGGATGTGCTCACTCATTACATGAAGTTCTCTTTGATCTTAAGGAGAGATAGCTGGGATGAAGAAGATGGAGTTACAGTTTAGAGGGTAAAATAAACAGGAGATTAAAATAGCATCTGTGGATTCTGATGCTGTTATACACAGACACACAAATAATATAGACCTCAGAGAAAGACTCATTGAAAAACAGGAATTCCAGTTATAGACTTGGTGGAGTGAGATTCACGTGCTGGGAATATCTATTGGTGAGACAATAGAAAGCAGCAGACTCACAGCTTTGTGAAACTGCTTTTTATACACATCTTTTCAAACTTCTCACTGTTGGTTTGGAATTTCACATCCGTGTGTGTGTGTGTGTGTGTGTGTGTGTGTGTGTTTCATAAAAGTAATAAATTAGAACAGCTCCTTGGAAGCTTCAAGTTCAATTAATTTATATATCTATTTTTAGGTGACAATCAAATAAGTGGTAAGGATTTAAAAGATACATTTCAATAACATACTAAAAATGTCATCTAAAAACTTAATCCACAACCACATGAATGATGAGTAGTAAAATCTGTAAGATTTTTTATAATTGTTTTGGAAACATGATTAAGACTAATAAATGTGTACGTAAGTCTGCTTTTGTCTATCTCACTGTGTTTCACGAATGTTGGTTAGAGTTGGAGATGGTATAGACATGTAGGGAAAATAGCTCAAACTCCAGTCCCTGTAACTGTTGTTCTAAAGAGTTCACCATGAAAAAATATTACAGCGGTTCTTATTAAAGTTCTTATGAAAGCCTCGTTTCAGGAATTTGACCATGACCCTTGTGTCACTTTGCACAGGCTCAGGGATGTCAAAGAGGGATGGAATGATGATGATGGGATGAGTCTGGTACTCAGAGCCTTCAGATCTCCCATAGACGGTACAGGAACAACATCATCCACCTCCCTGAGCTGTTGGCCAAGGGGAAGTTTGGAAAATATTATCCACACATATTACTTCGCAAGCATTTGTTGTCATGAACACCCATGTATAGGTCCAAGGAGGAATTCGAGTCTCAGAGGCTTTGTCTGCAGGACAGGATAAGACAAACCCATGATACATGTATTCACAAACTACATGTAACTCATCTATTCTTTGTTTTGATTAATTATTCAAAGAAATGTTTGAATAATCATCTTAGGTTCTTTCTTTTCAACATATTTGTCAAAAGTTGCTCAGTAATTTTTAGGGGCACAAAGGAGGTCAAAGCAAGTGATGTGGAAGAATAGTAGCTTTTATTTTTCTTATGGAAGTCTCTTCTCATGCGTTTGAAGTACAACACATGAGTGTGTGTGCATACATGCTCAGATACACACAACACACATACATGAGTAGTGAAGCAAAGAGGCTATACATTTAAAGAAGAATGAGAGGGCCGGGCGGTGGTGGCGCACGCCTTTAATCCCAGCACTCGGGAGGCAGAAGCAGGCGGATCTCTGTGAGTTCGAGACCAGCCTGGTCTACAAGAGCTAGTTCCAGGACAGGCTTCAAAGCTACAGAAAAACCCATCTTGATAAACAAAAACAAACAAACAAACAAAAAGAACAAGAGGTATATAGAGATATGGAAAGGTTTGGAAGAAGGAAAGTGAAAGGGACATAATTAAATTATATTATAATCTCAAAAATAAAATTAATAATTTAAAAAATGGACACAAGTATTCAAACACGGAAATGCAGGTCCATTGTGTTAGGAGAAAATATCCTACTTTTTTTTAAAGATATTTCTTCTTCAGCCCTCACCTCTTCAACTCTCATGCTGATAATCCTGTCCTATATGGCAGCATTGTATTATCTGCAGATGAGAACCCATATTTAGGATGTTACATTTTGCATTATTATTTTCAGGCTTGCATCGGTGTGGTGAGTAGCCCTGGGTACGGCTCCCTTGTTCTGATCTACAGCAGTCTGTGCAGTATCTTCTACTCATCATTTGAAATCAGTATATACTTATTTCCTTTCAGGTTGAGCACCAGGGAAGACAACATAGAATAAATAAGTAAACAACTTCAAATGCTTACATAACTGCCATTTTTTTTTTATCAAACAGTGGTCAAATTCTGTCATTCACAGATGAAGGACATCTCTGTCAGTAATAGACCACATGCATGATGACAGTCGTATCACGATAGCAATTAGTACTTTCAAAGCTGTCTGTTACATACAATACTCTCTGAGCTTCAGAGATAAACCCCCATGGTGTACTTCCCAGGACATGTTTTCTGTTGCTGTCACAAAGTTTCATTTAATGGCATATTTAATCCTTGCTCCTCTTATACAAACTTGCAAAGAGAAAGAAGTTACAAACTGAACATAAAATACAAACTGGCATCCCTTGCTAGTAAAAGTATGCTAGTATTACAAATGATTTTTTATTATCCTACAGTGTGTGCATTATTATATACAATATAAAGTTTTATGCTGAAAACTGGATTATAATAAAGCTCACTTCTGTCCATCCTTTACAAAGTCTATAAACAAGGGAACAAGCAGAGTAAATAATTCAGTCACATGCTAATTCTGTAGACAGTAAAAAGAATCTAGAGAATGCTACATAATGTAACTGAGAAACACTGCTTGGTGTCACAGGAGCTAAGGAGACTGCAACATGAGATCTGGTAACAGCAGGGTACAGATTAGTGAAGTTTGAATCAAGATTCCAAGGCTATTCCTTAATTCTTTTGCTGCATAATGTAAAAGTGGCTCTTCCTGAATAAACCTATCAATAAATAGTGAAAATTTACATTTCCTTTTTTCTTGTGAGTGTGAAACAACCAACTTCAATTTCAAAACTGAGATTTAACTTTATCAGGTCACATTTTTTTCTCAAATGTTTTTTGAATAAATGTACTGGTTAGACTTCTCAGTGGGTGAAGCATTCCTACATAATAGAGATAAGCAGAGGTTGGATCTCCAATACGCAGGTAAAAAGCAAGGTTGGGGGTAGCCCTTCTACAACTCCATTTTGTAAAACGCAGTTGTTGGGGACTGTTGATGCCATCAGGCTAACTATACTAGATGAATAAGTAGCACCAGATTCAGCAAAAGATCCTCTCCCAATAAGTAAAACTGGAAGCGACAATGTCAAATATTAATCTTAGACATACACA
Organism: Arvicola amphibius; assembly: GCF_903992535.2. Taxonomy (NCBI): domain Eukaryota; kingdom Metazoa; phylum Chordata; class Mammalia; order Rodentia; family Cricetidae; genus Arvicola; species Arvicola amphibius. The sequence continues at coordinate 158,015,559 of NC_052051.1, forward strand.
TGTGCACACACTCATACACCCGTATCTGTCCACATATATGTGAACATGCATGAACAACACACGATTTCTCTCTATATACATACATATGCATATGTGTTCATGTATACATATATATATATAAATAAATGAAAGAAACATATTTAAATTCGCAGAATAGTGTGAAAAAGTTGTCTATAAATTACAGAGATAACAGCTATTTTGCCTTTTAGGAATCATAGCATTTTGTAATATATTAAAATTTCAGAAGCAGGAAAATGAAGATCAAGCAGGAATTTAAAAATGCATCTAGTTGATCTATGGAATATTTACTCCTGTGCTAGTTCCTAGAGGCAATAAATGAATGACTCTCAAACACATTCCAATCATACCTGGGGTTCAGGGAGTACAAGGTGGTAAATGTAACAAAGCTAAGCCTGTTCCTTTGAGGAACTTAGACAACTTCCATTTGAGCTACATTACGTGACTGACAGACATTTTCAGGAGTTCTGGTCTTTAGTGCTTGTAAACTTTCCTGAAAGAGGGCAAGGATGGACCCCTTAGACTTTAGAACTTCAATGGTTAAAGGCTAAAATGCAGCCCTTGCAGTTTTCCACCAGGTGAGCTCTAAGTGATTTTGTTCAGTTGAAGTAAACACTGTACACAGAAACACAGAGTTCTAGCTCTATTTTTATTTATTTTTCAGTTTTAAAAATGTTGCTATTAAAAAAAAACCACTGTGATGAAAAGCAAAGGGAGTTTCGTTTCACTTACACTTCCAGGCTACGTATGGTTCATTACTGAGGGAAAGACAAGGCAGGGACATAAGGCATCACATGCACAGCCAACAGCAGAGCAAGAATAATCACAGGGCTCCTTCCTTGCTTGCTTGCATATAGCTTTCTCTTCTCCTCTGTTGTTTCAGATCCATCTGCCTAGGAAACTGTGCTGCCCACAATGGTGTGGGTCTTTGTACACCTCATCAATCAACAATCAAAGCAATTCCCCCAGTTATGCCTTTAGGCCACTATAACCAGTATAACCTCATTGAGAAGTTCTCCCCAAGTGAGTCTAGGTTGTGGCAAGTTGACAATTAAAAATTAACCTTGAGTTTGATTATTTGTAGTTTTCTGTGATGGTCTCCAGCTGTGGTAAATACAAGCTTCTTTCATGAGGGACGAGGGTTTCACTGATCTCTGAGTATAAGGACAAATAAAATATTAGGTTTTTTTTTTCCCAAGAACCATGACTTCATTAGCCCTGTCTAGCTTTCCAGTACCAGGAATGATTTCTATCTTTTTAAGCAGGTCTTAAAACCACAGCTAATCTAAGTCCAGAGTTGTGGACCACAATCCTGATGGATTCACTTACAAAACAACTCCTACATTTAAGTCTCTGGGAATATTGCAGAGTGTGTGGAAAGACTGTAAGCCAGAGAAAATTTGCTGTGAGATTGTGTCTCCTGGTAATGTCGGAAGTACACCCATAAATCTCACCAACATGAGAGCCCAAACATGAGCTGAACATGAACACCAGAGGGCGTGCTAAGTGGACAGAGGAAAACCCAGGAGGTCCCAACCCTATATAAAACTACAGCCAACTAAGGAATACCGAGAGTATAAGAAATAGTCTTTCCCGAGGAAAAGCACACCAATTGATTATCCATTACCCCAAATAGTCAACCCTGAAAACATTACAAGAAACATTGTACAGAGCTAGCAGATTGTATTTGGGATTACAAATGTACGTACATGAATACATATGTGACAGCAATTAATGAAAAAAAAAAGAGGCTGTGAATTGGAAAGAGAAAAAAGAGGGGTATATGTGAGGCTTTGGAGAGATAAATCAAAGGGAAAAATGATGGGCCTAAACTATCTCAAAAATAAATAATTAGAAAAAGAACTTGTCACACAGGGAATGACATTTTTCATAGTGATGTCCACTGTGAATGTCAGTGTTTCAAGTGCTGTATTACTGAGTATAGCCTTCCAATAGCAGGAGCCCGCAAAGTATTTTGCATAGGAAATGACTGTACTTTAGCCTAGAAAAGCTATTTGATTCCTAGATGGAAAGTAAACTTGAGACAAGGTAGAATTATTGAGAGATGGAAAACAGAAAAAGATGTTCCAGTAACAGCATAAATAATGAGAGTTACGGCAGATATGGTCAGGGAGATCCAGCCTCAGCAGTCCTTCAGAATTTCAGATTTGCAATATATTCTGTCTTGGTGCCTATTAGGAGGAGATATAATAATTTGTATTGTTAGATCTTTGCTTCCAGGTATTTTTGAAATGTAGAGGTAAAATAACCCTTTGCTATCTGTCAGATCAAGGCATTTCTGTGAAGAAACCGATCATCTTAATTCATTGTGGGATCTCTACTTCTTGAGAACTTTAAATTATTGAGAGTCCTGATTTGTGGAATCAAAGCGTTAGTCACGACACGGAGGTGGTAGTAGAAACCATGGGTGTGGATGTCATTCTTCAGTGAGGAAATATCAAGAAAGATAAAGACAGGACATTTGTGTAGGTTTTCTGGCAAGGGAAGAGACAGGCTGCTGATCCAGGAGCCAAAAATAAATCACGACTTGGGTGGTCAGCAGCTTGAAATAAGATTAAGTGTTTCAGTGGGAAGAAACAAACGTCAGTCAAATTAACTTGTAAAGTGCAATGTGGAAATATGCTCTATATCAGGTTTTGCATCTATGAGAACTTTAGCAAATAAAACTTTCATGCCATTACAAACTTAAACCCACAAACTGGGGAGAAAACAATAGTGTTTAAAAAACCTAGGCCGAGTCTTTAAGTATAGAATAACTTAGAAGATCCTTGTTTGTGAAAGAATTCTTGTGATGGAAGGATTCAGTGTAGAGTTAAAAGAAGTTTTTAAGATCATCTTCCACTGCTTTTTTTGTTATGACTCCACTACTATGACTCAATGAAAAGGGGCCAGAAAGATGATCCAGAGAGCAAAGACTCTTGCTGCTAAGCCTGGCAACCAGAGTTCTATCCTCAGAACCAATGAAAGGGTAGAAGGAGAGAACTGTCTTAGGGTTTGGCTGCTTGTTTGTTCCCAGACCATGAAATTATCACTCAGTAACTATATTATTTAAATCACTGCTTAGCCAATCACTTAAGCATATTGCTAGCTAGCTATTATTTCTTTGATTAACCCATTTATATTAATCTATGTAGTGCCACATGGCTGTGGCTTACCGGCAAAGTTCCAGAGTGTCTGTCACCAGCAGCTACATGGCTTCTCTTTGACTCTGCCTTCTTTCTCCCAGCATTCAGTTTAGTGATCCCTGCCTAGCTCTATTCTGCCTTGTGCAGCCCAAATCAGCTTCTTTATTAACTGACGGTAACATTCACAGCATAGAGAGGGGATTCCCACACCAACTGACTTTGAAAGTAAGTCCTCTGACTTACACATATGTTCTGTGGCATGCATCCCCCATTACAATCTCTCTCTCTCTCTCTCTCTCTCTCTCTCTCTCTCTCTCTCTCTCTCTCTCTCTCTCTCACACACACACACACACACACACACACACACAAACACATGCATGCACACACATAAATACATGGAGAGCTAGAAATAGATAGATATATAGATATATAAATAAATAGATAGGATTAAAAATAAAAACAAAATTTAAAAGGACCAATCTGATACTTTTTCTGACAACACCCACATCACCCTTGACTTCCTTCAAACCAGAAGCTGCTTCTAGAAGACTCTAGCATCTTCTACTACTATAGAGATATGCTCATAATAATTATGGTTTATGTTAATGCTTCCTTCTCATTGAGTTTCTTCATTTGAATCATCCATTCTTCTGAGTGACTGACAAAGATGATCCTACAGGCTGCAGGATGTGTTCATCCAGCCAGGGAGCTCCTGGGGGGGGGATCTGTCCAAGGTTCTGAACCACAACAGTGGAGGGATTCCTCTTTCCAAACTTCAGGTATGTAGTGCAGTGGTCCCTGGCTGATGTGAATAAAGAAGGCATCCTCACCATAATTCTGCTTCACCAGCACTGTGGATTCTCACAGCACTTTGTGAGGGTAAACCAGGGCTCTTAGGCATTTGCAATAAAAAACAATAAAAGTAAATAAACAAATAACAACCAGCCACGTGTACAGTCTTGGAAATTGAACTAAAGCACACATAGCGATCTTCCCCAAGTCATCTTCTCTTCAACCTTTATTTGCACAAAATAATGAAATACTGGATTTCATTATATCACTCCTCTGAATATACAGTAAATGTACTTGGAAGCATTTCAAAGCACCTAGGGTAAAACAGATTCAGATTTCATTAGAATAGAACAGTGTTCCTAATCTTCTAAAGATGTGTAGCTATTAGAGTTCTGAGGTGGTACTTCTGTGCTTCCCAGGTCTCTCCACCAGGAATGTCTGTCTTACCCTCAGGTTGAAGACTGCCTTGAAAACCTTTTCTGCTCCCCTGGAGCTCCTACTCTATCTTAATTCCACCATATTTCAGAAGGCCTTTCGGCAATAGACTAAATAATTTAGATAGATAGGGGAAAAATAGGATTAAAACAGAACAAAGTTAACGCTGAAATAAGAATACTTTTGCTCCTAAAGAATACTTTTAAAGTCATTAGAATTATTTTGATAGATTCATTCTGCTTTTATAGTGATTGTGCTTCTCAGCTTCTAAGTAAGATAAAATTTATGTTTTTTGCTACATTACTATGTAAGTGGTATGATCAGAGATTAGACCAGAATTTCCATTTAACTTCCTCATCGTTTTTCCTGCATTTGCCACTACTCACATCACATCTTCTTTCATTGCATACTTAAATTTTCCTTTTTGATTAGGTGCCTTGGAGATCTCTTCTCTTGAAGTTTATCTCTGAATGTCACCGCCCTTCATCCTTGAAAGCTCATTTCATCAACTGACAATTCTAGGTTGGTAGACACCCCCACTATGACCACACACACACACACACACACACACACACACAGAGAGAGAGAGAGAGAGAGAGAGAGAGAGAGAGAGAGAGAGAGAGAGAGAGAGAGAGAGAGACAGAGAGAGAGAGACAGAGAGAGACAGAGAGACAGAGAGAGACAGAGACAGAGAGAGACAGAGAGAGACAGAGACAGAGAGAGACAGAGACAGAGAGAGACACACAGAGAGAGGACTGCCAGATACTAGTTGAATGGTGGGTTGTGTTTGTATGATGGCAATGTCTGAATTCATCTTGTCACTTTCTTTCACTGGCATGGTCTTTATTTTTGTTACTTCAAGATCGTATCTCCATTTTCTGCATTTATCAATTCCATTGCCTTGCAGCTAGCTATATGCGTTCTTTGATGTGTTTTTCCTGTGAGAGATCATACGCCTTCTAGATCACTGACTTGTTTCTTGTGAGCTCTGAAAAATTTTAGATATCAGAGACTAAATATAATAAATTTTGAACTGTATTTTAATGATGGTGGCCATCCAGATTTCATGTCTTTTTTTTTCTTAAATGATGATAAAAATTGCACTTATGTTTCAAAGTAAAGAGATAAATAAAACACACATACCACTGTGCTCAAATCACTCCAGAAGGAATGGATACCATGGAAATACTATTATTTGAAGCAAATAAGAATCAAAAGGAGGAGGTTCTGAGAGTCTGCCCAGGTGTGGGTCCTTCTGATCTTTCCACCTGGAGATGCTTCGTGGACTTTCTTAGGAGGGGGTCTGGTGCTCCATATGTAACCTCATACCTTAATTTATAATAGTCTGATTTTATTTCTACTCACCTGAGATCTATTTTCATGCCTATTTTGAGTATTTAGTACTTCCAAATCTAATTGACAACTCAATTCTACTTTTTTAAAGTTCAGAGGAAATTTTCTATTTAATACCAGATCTCTTTTATGGCAGTTTAGCTATTTTCCTAATCTTCAGAACTGAAATGGCTGCTCATGAGCTGCTCTTGTGTGCTAATACCCCACTAGTTCATGAGTATACCGAAGAACACATTTTTTATTGTTCAGACAGGACTACTAATTCATGTGCACCAAATACACTGAGCCAGAATATTGTAAATTCAATTTGAGGTTGTAATTCTAAGATTAAGGCTTGCAGAAATTATACAAGAAAAGAAACATATTAATAATTGAAAACTTTTAGAAAATAATTAGAAATGAATTTGCCAGCAAGCACGTTCCAGCCAATGACTGGAGTGTGTTCACTGCTAACAACATTTTAATGAGAACTCACTAAATGTAAGGAACTTTGAGGGCTCTGTTCTCAGATATTAAAACAAACAAATCTATTTATTCTAAACTTGCACAGTTCATATATTCAAAGCTGTGGATAAGTAAATGTTATTATGTAAGACCAAAGTGCTGTAATACATGCATAAAATAAATAAAATAGAGTCACACCCATATCCTAGTAGGACATTTCTTTTTTACATATCAGGCAGCATGGTGGTTTAAAAATTAAAGCCAGGCTCAAGTCCCTGTCTTTCAACATACCCTGGGTTTGTAGATAAATTCATCTATTATCCCTGAAGGTGTATGTCAGATATTATCAAACTTCTCTAGAATAAAAGGCCAGATGCTTAGCATTTTGTCATTAGGACAAAATCTACACTGTGGTATCTACCGGCTCACCTCAAACAGTGTGGCAGGAGAGCAGAAATGTGCAGACACAGATGTCCTCTCCTGAAGGACCCAAAAATTGAAATCTATACTTTTTTCATATCACAAAATAGTGTCTTATTGACCCTTGTCAAATCTATGTGAAATCACAAGGCACTTCTGGCTTCTGATCTGCACAGAGCCAAGTGGCATGCTGCACACATCCCCCTTTGCCCTTCTCATTACCATTGACCCACTCTTGTCTGAACATAAGTCCCTGACACCAACCAGGCCACTCTGACCAGATCTTGCCCTTATCCTTCACACCTAGTGGTCTTCACATACCTTTGTCTCTATCTGGAGCTTCTCCAACTTTTTACTGAGCATGTGTGTCTGTCCTCATGCTTCTAGAAACATCACATTATTGCGAATATTTCAGTTCTCTCTGCCCTGTCTGCCACTCCACCATGTAATGAGCTATCTCTCCCCTTATCCTGTTTAATTTCCCAACACTAGTCATTGCTTTCTACTGTGAGACTATTTTATATACTTCATTTTTTTTACCAGAATTCTAAGGTTAGGGAGTTTGAAAATATTTTATCAAAATACTGTTTCATCGATACCTAAAACTGAGAAAGAGCTCAGGAAGTATTTCTCCTGTAATGTAAGTAAGGGGTGGCAGTGTCGATACGAGCAGTGCTTGTACTGTACCCGACTAGGTGAAGAGGTGCACAGGAAGGTTCTGTTGCCATCGTAATGCAATGCTGGAAGACACCCAAAATTACCGAAATGTAGGAAAAACTAAAATTCTCAGTAGTCCTTCTCTTCTCACTCCTTTGTGGGCACTATGAACATGTTACTTTCTTATACTAGCAAATTCCAATGAAATTAATCTTTGTTATGCTTATCATTGTTAGTGGTAGAATTTATGTTTTATTTTTAGATGTAGAATTTACTATCATTCTGGTTATGTAAATTTGTGCTAGAATTTAATTTCATTGTACAATAACGAGAAAAACAGCCTGACTTATATTATTATGGCTATATACACATAGTATATATATATATATATGACTGTATTTAAGTATGTTTATAATTATGACTTATATACATATGAATATATACATATATATGTACTTATGGCTATAATTAAAAGCTTTAGACATGGACCATGACAATTTTACTTTATCTTTGATTGGGTGAAATTATTATTAAATAAAATTATCAAAATTTTGAGAATATTTTGAAAGGAGATATCATGTGGAAAACCTGTTTCTTGGGATTCTGAATAAAATCGTATGCTAAATTCTGTTTCATAAGCAATAGACATTATTCCTTAAATCTGAGGAGAAGTAGCAAATGTGGCTTTGAGGGTCACACTGAATGATACAGATTCTCTATGTTTCATGAAATTGCTAACTCAATTAACGTTTGTAATTCTTTGTTTTGTTTTGAACTTAATTTTTTTCATACTGTATATTCTCATCATAGTTTCTCCTTCCTTGTCTCCACTCAGATCCATACCATATTATTGCCCATCCAATTTCATGCCATCTCTCTCTCTTTAGAAAACAAACAAATGAAAGAAAAAATATGCCAATAAGAAACCTCAAATAAGCCAGAAAAAATAAAGCAAAAAAAGAAACAAAGAAAACACAAGAAACACAAATGCTCATACACATACACACACCAACATGCACACACAAAAAACCATAAAAACACACAGTATGAAACTGTATTTGATAAACAAATACAAGTAAGTAAAATAATGCACCAACAAAGCATTATTAGACAAAACGTCTTTGAAACTACCATTAAATTTATTTTGTGTTGGCCATCTATTGTTGTGGGATTTGCCCTTATGTATAGTTCCTATATCCAGAGAGAATTTATTAGAAAAAAAAACTAATTTTTTTTGTGAGTGGTTATCAATTAGAGATTGCTTCTGGGTTATGGATGGAATTTGTGTCTGCTCCCCCTTTCAGGGCTAGGACTCCATCCAGCTCAAACCTGTGCAGGGCCTCTGAATTCTGTCACAGGCTCTGTGAATTCGTATGTGTATCAGTTCCTGGATACACACACACACACACACACACACACACACACACACACACACACACATATATATATATATATATATATATATATATATATATATATCTGCTGTTCCTGGAAGACATTGTTTCCTTGGTGTCTTTCCTTTCCCACTGGCTCTTATAATCCTTCCACCTCCTCTTTCACAGAGTTTCCCGACTCCCATGGGAGGGGTTGAATGGGGACATACCATTTGGACCGAGTATTCCACGGTCTCTCATGCTCTTCCCATTGTCCAGTTGTTGGTCTCGGTATGAATTCCCATCTACTGCAGTAAGAAGCTTCTCTGGTGATGTCTGAGAGAGACACTGATCTATGAGTATAGCAGAATGTAGTTAGTAGTCATTTCCTCGCTACTTATAGGAAGTCACCAGTGTAAATCACAGAGCTTGTAAGTGAGTTGGTGTTTGCTTTTCTACTTTGGCAGTATGCAGAGTATCTTCCAATGACATGAACACTCTTCAATAGGGGTGAAGACTTTAGGTATGCAGAAACTTGACTTCTCCATGTTCAGTGAGTTATGTGGGTTCTCTTCAGCAATCGGGCACTCCCATCAGTTTGTGGAATGCAACCAATAGTTGCGGTATAGGCTGGGCATGTTTGGGATTTTGCATGGGGTTCCTTTGATTCAACTAGATGCAACCCATTCCTTACATAGATGGTTTCAGTTGCTGGCAAGGGAGGTTTCATTTGGGAATTTATCTCCTCCAGTACTTGGTTATTCCCTTCAGTTTTCTTCCATTTATGAACATGTTTGAAGAAGCTTTTATTGAATTAGGATTTTTTCCTATAACCCCTCAAATAGCCCTTAGTTCTAGATGTTCCTTCCAAAACTCTCTTCTTCACCTCCTCTTCCTTCCCTCTGACCATTTCTTCCTCCCACACCAGTCCCCTTCCCTTGACCATCCATAACTGTTTATTCTATTTTTTTTCTGTAGGCATCACCCATAGTCTTTTTCTCCAAACCTAACTTCTCTCTATATGTGAAATAATAGAAATGACTTAATAGCTAATATAAACATATAAACTAATACAAAGCATTTTATTTTTTAGTCTAGATTACCTAAACTCCGTCAATTTATCTGTAAATTTCATGATTTAATTATTCAAATATATAAGTAATATTCCACTTTTTAAATACACCACATTTTCTTTATCCATTCATCCATTGATGGGCATATAAGGCTTTTTATAATTTCAGACTATTACGAATAGCGTAGTCATGAACGTGGTTGAGGAAAATCTTTGAAATAGAATGTAGAGTTTTTTGGGTATATGCTCAGGAATGGTATAGTTGGGTCTTCAGATAGATCTATTCCCATCCTCCTGAGGAACTGCTTCACTGATTTCTCTAGTCACTGTGCAAGTTTGAAGTCACATCAGTACTGGATAAGTTTTCCCTTTACCCAATGTTTTTGCCAGCATGATCTGTCATTTGTTTTATTGATCTTGGCTATTATGGCTGGTATAAGATGAAATCTCAAAGTAGTTTTGATTAGCATTTCCCAGATGACTAAGGATGTTGAACTCAACTGTTTTCGTTCTCTTGGTCTTAGTAGGCTAGTGTGAACTAATATTGGTCTATTTCCAAGGGTTATTAAGGTTTATAGGCCATTACTTAATAAGCTTTAGTTATGTGGTGGACTATGGCTATACATACCTAACTAATAAATAATAAATAACACATAGCTAGTTTGTTACATGAATAAAAAGACTGTTTTTGTTTGTTTTTAATTTGTAAATATTGCTATTTTCTATCTAACATCTTTCTTATAGATATTCATGCATTTGATCACCATCAGCACTATGTCAGAAATACAGTTGCCAGTCATTTTGTGGTGAATAAATAGTGTTTCAGTAGGATTAAGTAACTTTTCAAAGTCTCTTAGGCTGGAGCTGGAAAAGGCAAAACAGTATGCTAAGCCCTGGCAGACTGTCTTGAGGGTCTGTTCTTAACTATGACCTTAGAGTATTTCCATGTCAAAATAAATAAGTAAATCTCAACTTTCTAAATGTGTCTATGACACATGCATATTGCATAGACCGAGGTTGTAAGATACTGAAAAATCTTCCCCATTGTTCTTCACTATACTTCACAGCTTCCCGTTGTAGCCTGTGGTGGTGGTTTGAATGAGAATGACTCTCATAGACCAACAGGCTTGGATTCTTCTTTCCCACTTATGAAGCTGGTTAGGAGGGATTAGGAGATGTGGCCTTGCCAGAGAAGGAGGGTCCCCAGTGGTGGGCTTGTGGGTTTCAAGAGTCACATTGAATTCCCAGTGTGCTCTCTGTCTCTTGCGTGTGAATCAAAATGTGACCTCTTGAGCTGGGCGGTGGTGGCGCACGCCTTTAATCCCAGCTCTTGGGAGGCAGAGGCAGGCGGATCTCTGTGAGTTCAAGACCAGCCTGGTCTACGAGAGCTAGTTCCAGGACAGGTACCGAAGCTACAGAGAAAAATTGTCTAGCAAAAACAAAAACAAAAACAAAAAAAACAACAACAAAAGATGTGGCCTCTTAACTGTTCCTGCTACCATGTCTGTCAGAGCCTGGTACCTGGTGGGGGGCATGAGGATTGAGAAATGACAGGTAAAAGAAACTGAGAGAGAGAATCAGGAAAGATTCAGGAGGTCTGTTGGTCAATGCCAAATAATCCAGAGTTTATTTCAGAACTTGCTTTTATACAGATTAAAGTCAGAAGGCAGAACAAAGAGTAATACAGTTAACCACCTCCCTACACTGTCCTGGGGAGAAAGTGCAAGCAGGTTCACTATCTACCACGCAAGTCCTGCTAACAACAAACAGTTTCTTTTTCTCTCTGAATGTGCCTTCTGCTGCATTTACCAACCCATGCCTTAATAATATTTTCTTTCCCATGGGCTGAATCGAAATTTCTCACAGCTCTCAGGGAGACTGAAACAAGCAAGTTTGAACTCAAATGACGTATAAATCAGAATAGTCTCCAGTGGAAACTGAGTCACCTGTGAACACCACACGTGCCATTGCTCAGTCACCACTGAGCCAAAAGAAATGCCTTCTCTTCTATGTTGCCTTTGCCATGGTGCTTTGTAACCGATAAATAGTTATCAATAAACAAGAGACTAGATGACGTAACAGTTAGATTGTTTTGAAGTTATCTGATCATATTTAGATAAAGGCATTCATTACTATACCATGATAGTTAGCCTTTTTTTTTTTCTATGACAGAAGTGAGAAAAACATTGAAAGAAGAAATTACTTTTGGTACTTGGTTTTGGGGCCTCAGTCAATTGTCACTACCTTTCTTGTGAGCCATGATGTGACTGAGGCAGAGCATCCTCTTGGAGCCTTATGATGCAGCATTAATGGCCACCTCATGGAGCACATTATGCAGAGTATAATAGTGGAGTGATAAAAAATAAACAAACATAAAAAGAGTATTGAGGGGCAAGGAGAAGGAAGGAAATCTTTGGAGGCAGGGTAAAGCCTCAGATGATACACATAATGGCTTATTCATTCAGCTGAGCCTGAATTTCAAATAACCCCAGCTATGAATTGATCATTTAGTTAAACTATCACTCTATCAAATAAAGTTACAGTTGTTATTACATAATTACTTCTCAATTGCTCCACCTGGTGGTAATAAAGGTTTCAACTCACGAGCCTCTGTTGGGAGAAAGCACTTTCTATGGAAATTATAACTTAACTGACATATTACTGGATCGTGTTGCCCGAGACTGCGTGTAAATATGTCACTTAAATGTTCCTCTTCTGAAAAGGAAATTGTAATTAAAACACACATTTGTAACCTTGAGGTACCAATCCAGGGTTGTATGTGCACTCAGGTTTGAGAATTGTAACATACCAATAGAATGAATTTTATTTTTTTACTAAATTCTGTATTCTTAGTATCTTTCTTACAATTGAGTCTAGAATCCTAGACTAGTCACTATTTTATAATTTATATTTTAATTCTTTGAAGAGCCTTTACTATTTTTTCCCGAGACTGGCTGTTACTATGTCTGCCAGACTGCTCTGTTGATCTCCTTTTCACTCTACCTCAGCCTAATGAGTGGAGTGCTGGAATTATGGGCATGTGACTTCACACGTGTCTTCATATTAGATGGAATATGAGGTGAAGTGGATGGACTAGCAATGAAGTTGGCGCCCATGTTGGAACTAACACTGGGTTAGTTGTGACTAAGAACAACTCTGCAATCAAGCAAATGAGGCTCTAATACTGGCTTTTCCTACAGACTTTCTGACTTTACATGAATTCTTCACTCTTTCATTTCCTCTCTTCTATTCAGTAAGAATAAACATGTGTCTATAATATAGTAAACTCACTACTCAAAGACCACACTAGTTATTTGGTCAATTTCTACTCACTGAAGTTCCTTGACAGCAATGTTAAAATAACATCGATGATTATAATTGTAAGGGAGCAATCACCTTGGGGGCACCAATTATATCGATAACAACTCTATGCTAGGTTCTGCCTGCTCAGTTCCCACACATTGTTGTAGTGGGAGTCATAAAACGTGTTTCAGTGTGGGAGTCAATGAAACAGCCAAATGAAAGGTCACCCACAATCAAAAAGGAATTCTCAGGACTCAAATTCGTAGATTTATTAATAAAATCTTTTTATTCTTGTTGCTCTATTTTTGAACCTCTATTTTCCATCAGTTAAATCTATTGAAGATAAAGAGATACTAAAAGGTAGTTTCTAATACAAAATACGTGGAAGAAAGAGTTTGGTGTTGGGAAATGAAAAATTAGACAATTCCAGAAGGTGACATGCCTGGCAAGTTTCTTATGCTGTGTGGGAACCAGAGAGTTTCCAAATTTTAGGAAATTATTCCTGGAAAACATGGCAACACTATAGAGAAAACCAATGGGGAAATAAATGTTCAGAGACTCTTGATGAATTTGGATCACTGGAGCATGCAGAACCAAGTTATTTTGTTGCTGATGTTTCCAGCTCAAATACTCAAGATGCTAATGAATATTTAAAAATAATAAACCTCTAAGGGGCTAAAGTAGATAGCAACACATCCTTACACTCTCTAACAGAACAGAACCTAAAACCGAAATTATTGATTGACTTTTCTTTATACCATAGCTCTGCAGAGTCTTATTTGACTCTTATTCACATTGACTTTGGTGCCTTTGTGCTTGATCACAGACATGTACAGGACCATAGATTCAGCAGCATATCCAAAGAAGTTGAGGCTTAGACCACAATTCAAGGTTTAATGAACCGTTCAGAGCCCTTTCAGAGGGCACCCAACACCAAGCCTGGAGACCTGAGTTCTTGGCCCTAATCCACACAGTGAAGTGAGAAATCCAAGGTCTGCCATTGTACTTTGACATCCACATGGCACCATGGCGGATGTGAATGCATGTGCATGCACTTACCCGCCTCTACCCCATGCAACACAATACATAAATAAGCTCAAGGTTTGTCTACCCATTGTGATGTACACCTTCCACTGCAAAATTGACTGACTACAAAAAAATCTTCACATGTGAGAAGAAAAAGAACCTGCATATTACAAATGCCAATGGAAAAAAAAGTCACAAAATTCTAAATACTGAAATATCCCAAGACATCTGCGTCAGTACAGATCTACAGTTGTATTTGGAAATGGATGGGAAATGTCCTTGCTCCTTTCCATCCCTGAGAGATGACAGAATGGGAAAGAAATGGACCTGCAGTTCTGTCTGCAGCTCGAGGTTGCTCCTCAGTCTCCGAGGTAGAATCTACATTTCCTAGAACTGAAACTTTACCAACAGAAGGTCCTTCATTAACACAAGTTGCACACATCTGTTCTGCAGTGGTCCATCCATAAAAACAAAAAAATACCAGCTTTGTGTGCCCATGCATGCCTTCTGCATTCCTGTAATAAGTAAGCAGGAATGTGTCCAGGAGAATGCAGAAATATACTATACATGAGAAAAACAGGACTCTGAAATCTGGGGTAAATTTTTACTACCATTTTATTTGCATTTGTTTCTTTTCTCTTCCATGCTGCGACAAAAGGAGTTTATCAGAGAGTTTGTTTTACGGCACAGTTTGAGGTGGGCCAGCTCATTGTGATGGGGAAGGCATGGCAGATACAGTGGAAATATGCAGCTGTGACTCCTCACATCTGTAGAACAGAAAGCAGAGAACAGGGTGATGGTGGTCACCTGGCCTTCTCTATTTTTCCTTTTATTCACCCATGTCCATGGGATAGTAGATTGCACATTTAGGGTAGGTTGTCCCTCCCCAATTAAACAACTCATAAAATATCCTCATAGAAACACCCAGGGGTAGAAACACCCAGGAGTGTTTCTTCTAGATGATTCTAAATCCAATGGAGATAGTAGTGAAGGTAACTATCCCACTACGTAACGTATTTCTTGATGTTGGAATACAAGTCAGTCAGGTAACTTCCCATATGATTGCATGTATCTACAAAGAATCACCTAAATTGTGATGTGTGACCCCAGACTCACCATTTCAATTGTTCTTCAACTTTTTTGATTAGTTTAGTGTTGCTACTGATTACATTATTATTATGACTTTTAGATCAAATCTAAGTTCTAAGAGGGCTTTTGTATCTAGGATGAGATGCTTTATGTCAAAGGAGAGGTGAATGTGCATTTAGCAAGTCTCTAACATCATTTCCACACTGCGCAGACAATGCAAATATTTTTAGTAATATCATATTAAGTAGCTTTGTATTATAATCTTATAGTCGAGAAGCAATTGAAACTTTAGGAGGTGGAATACTTTCAATTAGAGATGTTAGAGACCAGGTGGAGTTACTCAGTGGCAGCACATGTGCAGAGGAGACTCAAGGTCCTGTGTTTAATCTCCAGCATCAAAGACTGAAGGGCCAGAATGCACTGAGTTAAAGACAAAACGTGACTACTTCTGAACCTCATCCAGGTTGGCAGAAACATCTTCTCTTCAAAGCATTCCTTAAACTGTTTCAGGATTTATCAAGACGTGCCTCATGCAAGCTTCCGTGCCAGTCTGTTGGCAGAGGCAGCCTCTGGAATTCTCCATTTGCTCATCTCTTCCAGACGCATGATGGTCAACCTGCCTATGTACAGTTCTGGTGCCTGGCATAGTAGCCCTGATATCTCTGCCAAGGGCAGCATCAGAGGACTGTCCCAGTGTATCCACTAAGAAATAGTTCCAACTCTATTTAGAAGAGACTGAAGCGCTTTAAATTTACAGGAAGCAGAATAGACCTTGCTTTCAATCTCTATTTGGATGACTTATACAACTTAGTTTTTCTCTGAGTGTACTTATTGAGCTCTAACACCAAATGCACCTTTAGAGTTGCATTTAGGTTTATAAATAACTTTGAGAAAATAGATACATTTTGTAACTATTTCAATTGATGTGATATATTTAATATTGATCAAGTAGGATGCAGTGTGAGAGCCATGCTATTCCATCACTCAGACACTGAGCTACAATGTGCTACCATGTTCATCATTATGGCACACGTGTGAACCCAGCTCTCAAAGCACCATCTGTGAAGTCTAAACTCTCAGATTTGCTCTTGATGGCTATGCCCTTCTCTTGCTCTAGCAAGCACAGAACATAGCCCATTCCACACCGCTGGTGCAACCAAGCTCTCCCCAACAGGCATGAAGGACTTTTTGTTTCTGTCAATAAAAGGGCAAGGATGGAGAGTGAACACACAGAAATTAATAGGCCAAGATCAGTGGAGTTGTTATGACTGCTAACCACAGTACCAGAAAAAAAAAATGCTCCATTCCATTAACTCCTTCAAAAAAGCCTCTCTGATTCCCAGGTTTAAGTGCCTTATGTTCTGGTTACTTCAGACAATATGCATGAGAACACTATGAGAGCACCAGTGGAGAGGGAGGCAGTGTCATAAAGTCAGAGCTCCATGAATGTCCTAGAACAAAAGAAGCTGGAAAGGGAGAGAGGGGCAGAGGAAGACAAATAAGGAGGCAAGCAAAGAGAGAGAGAGAAAGGAATGGCAGGGAGGAAAGGAGAGAAAGAGAGAGAGAGACAGAGGGAGGGAGGGAGGGAGGGAGGGAGGGAGGGAGGGAGGGAGGGAGGGAGGGGGGGAGGGAGGGAAGGAGGGAGAAAGGGAAGGAGGGAGGAAGAAAAGAAGGAAGGAAGGAAGGAAGGAAGGAAGGGAGGGAGGGAGGGAGGGAGGGAGGAAGGGAGGAAGGGAGGAAGGGAGGAAGGGTGAGTGAGAGAGAGATGGTCTATAATAGCTACTTCAAATAAACATATTCTGCTTCTCCTTTTTCTATCCTCACATTTCTTCTCTTTGTGATCTTCTGTTTATTCCTTTCTTCTCTCTCTCTCTCTCTCTCTCTCTCTCTCTCTCTCTCTCAAGTTTTTAACTATGTTTGACCCATTTGTTTCCCCATATTAATACTACTGATAGGTGAGTATCCAAAGTAATTAATTATCCTTATGGATAACACATAGAAAATGATATCATGCAATCATGACTCTAAATTCTTAATTCTGATCCCAAGCCTTACTACTTATAACCAATGTGTTGTTAGGTGAGTTACTTGATTTCTTTGTGTCTGTTTCTTTAGCCTAAAATAAGAGCAATGTTATATATCCCAGATCACATTATTGGATTTCAAAAGATAGATTATCTGGATTAAAGTCAATAAAATAATGTTTGGTAGATTTTAATTAGTTCAGTATCAGTGACTCTTTAACAACATAACTAAATTAAAATAATAGAATTTTTGGTATCTTAAAATGTTCATTTTGAGTATTCCATGCATACAAAGGGTGCATTTTGATTGTGTCTGTCCTGTACTTTGCATTTCTTTGTCTCCAAGACCCCTCCTCTGATATCATGTCATCTCCTTTATTATGTTTTTATAATCTACAGAGTCTAATTAGTGCTGCCCATATGTCCATGGGCATACAGCCATCTGCTGGAGCACGGGAAACCTAACATGGGTCACACACATGGAGAGAACAGACTCTCATCCTCCAGCAACCACCAGCACCCAATAGCTCTCATCCAGTGGTACTTAAATGACAAAACAACCTTTGTTTTAGTTAGGAGCATAAATTAAAAAAAAATTTACAACTTTATTGAATAAGTGTGTCACATTCTTGTGAAACACAAAAATTATAATGCCATTTCTAGTTTTTAAAAAGATTCAGAGAACTGTAAATTCGGAAATTGTGAAATTCTTAAAGAGATTAATTTTATATCCTACCTGATCTTTTGCAGCATACATACAATTTTCTGCCAAAATACTGTGTTTGTTTCCTGTCTCCAGTATTTTCTGCAATCAATAACTATGCTGCATTATTCCACATTGTTTCAAAGGAAATTGAAAATAACACCATGTCATATTTTTATTGTTCTCATATTTTATTTTTGATCCATTTGAGAAAGTGACAGGTTGAATTCTATTTGAAAACCCTGTTTATTCAAAGCCAATATGAACAGTAGACATTGTTGGGTAACTCTAGAAATAATAAAGATGCAGTCCATTGTGGAATTCACTGGTTTACAGTGAGAGAACATAATTTGGAATGTGAGCGATTATGGAAACTGGAAGTAGGATCTACTAATTCTTTCTAAGCCTGTCCTGTGACTTTTTAATCACAAACTCTTGACCAGGATTATGATATCAGTCATGAAATTCCCTCCTGTGGAGTAGGCCTCTAATCCAATGAGAAAGCTCATAGTCAACTTTAGCAATCATAAAACTGTTACACGAGTGGGCATATGTTACCTGACTGCTTCTATTGGAGTGTGCAGGGTATAGCATTAGGTAAATACAGTAATGTCTTTTTTCCTTAGCAATCTGCATAGCATCTTCTAGCACTATAAAAGCTTGCCAATAGGGAGGAAGTTTCCTTGTTAAGTTCTGATTGATTTTCTTTATGTTCAGTTGCTAAAGCATGAAGTACCTTCAGGAACTGGTTCTTGCCCTGTAGTTATGGTGGGCAACCAAGGGCAGTGGTGATAGCCTGTGTTGTTTTAGAGACCTCTGTGGTCTCACTGACTAATAAATTAAGGGAGGTAAATCATACTTCATATTGCAATTTTTATTTAAGATCCCAAGCCTTCTGAGAGAGACATTGTCCACCCTTCCAGGGCATTTAAATTTAAGCTTTATTCAGTTTTAATTATTTTGTTCAATGTTCATGCTGTCAAATTGCCTCCTAAATATTTATGTTCATACTAGTACACATGTGGTTCCCAACCTTTGCCAGAGAAGTCTCTTTGGGTAATTTATTGTGGCAAATGGAGAGATTCATAACCGGTTAAAACTAAAAAGAACAACAGACCAAGTTATCAGTCTTAAATAGGCCACTATATCAATTCTCCTTCCCCAAGAACCAGGGCACATCAAGAAAGAGTAATTTGAAAAAAGGTAAAAGATGAGAGGGTTTTGCAGGAGTGCAATGATCTGCTGCCTTCTGAATACAACATGACATCACACTCATGAACAGACAGCTGTGGCTACCTGCATAAGACATGCTTTTAAGATCAGGCAAACCAAAATTTGGGCATAAACAGGCAGATGATCACCAGACCCCACCCCCGACTAAGGAGCAAGTAGCAGGTGATAGTTTCTGAGGAAAAAAGGATCCATCTCTTTTAAGGTTGTGTCCACTGCTAGAATCCTCATGCTCTGGTGAATGACCCCACACTCATGGACATTTGAGTAGCACCAATTGAACTTAGCATGTTGTCATCAGCAATTACAAAAGTACATGAAAAGAGGACAGAATATGTCTGTGAGGATCTGGGGAAAGTTTGAGAGATAGGGATCAATATTATCATCATATTTCAATGTATTCCTATGTTAAATTTTTAAGAATAAAGAAACTGCTTAGAAAGAGTTGTCAAGAATTTGTATACAAGCACACGCACACAGATCTATATCTATATCATCTATATCTATCTCTATCTATCTATCTATCATCTATCATCTATCCTATCTCTAGAGAGAGAGAGATAGGAGAGACAGAGAGAGTAACCAACTAAGACTGATTAACCTACAAAGCATTTAAACTGAATTATAATTATATGTACATATCAACCTTGATTCTTATATTAGCATGTGGTGGATATATTTATTATACAGCATGGTCACATAGCCCTATTTTATAATGAATTACTACTGCCTTGGAATAGCACTGAGTTCTGCAGTAGATGGACATATGTGAGTTGTACAAACCTAAACAATAAGACTCTTGTGTTAACATAGTTAGAGAAAGCACTCCTACAAAATCTTGGATCTTTCTTCAGGTTTCTATAGAAAACACCGAAGTTATGTAATACCTCAGTCAATTCCCGTCATACTGTTTGTGAAGTTCTCAAACCCCATTCAGAGAAAAAGTCTGTGATACCCTAATTCCTAGTCATTTCTGGTAAGTTATTCATGAAGTAGCTCACAGTGTGAAACTTCTTGAGACAGCAACAGGACTGTATCTCCAGCTCTCCTGCATTCCTTGCAATCTTAGGTTCTTTGGGATGAGAAACCCAGGAGACAGGATAGGTTTGTTGAGGGTAGGAATTCTGGAGATTGTTGGTCATTCCTCTCTGAAAAACCATCAAAACTTCAAAGAACATGCAACAGGGGTTTTGTTGTTCCACGCTTGACAAATTATCCAATTAAATTGAGAATATTTTAAAAATATACTTATAAATCATGAAAATATTACTCCAGTGAGCAAATTATTAATTAAAACACAGAGCATACATTAAGACACCATTGATATATTAGTGGAAAAATGACACGATTTTTCATATTTTTACAAATGTAATGCCCTGCTTCTCAGATGAACAGAGTTTTAGATGTACTTAATAGCGTGCTTTGGTCACAGTCTTTTTTTTTTTTTTTTTTTGGTTTTTCGAGACAGGGTTTCTCTGTGGCTTTGGAGCCTGTCCGTCGCCTTTAATCCCAACACTCGGGAGGCAGAGGCAGGCGGATCTCTGTGAGTTCGAGACCAGCCTGGTCTACAAGAGCTAGTTTTTGGTCACAGTCTTTACAGAGAGAATCCAACCCCAGAGAGTTGTCTAGTGGATAAAAGGAAAAATACCTTCATGGTCTTTCCAGACAATAGTGACAATTATGTTAAGATACATGAAATTTCATCTAGTGACAGTTTAAAAATGCTTAATCATGATAAGAGCCCTGAAACTACATCAAAGGCTTTTTCACTAGATACATTAACTGCAACACTGTGTCTTCCTCTGAAAATAGGCCATGTCCCTGTGCCACACCCTCCCAGGGCACTGAAATCTACACAGTGTTTCTCTGGTAGGCGTCAGATTGCTACGATGTGTAACTAGAGAAGGCTGACACAATACTTACAAAATATCAAAAATCAAATTTTATCATATCAAAAAAACACCTGACTTTAAAATTCTCTGAGTATCAGGTAGCTGTCAGAAATGCCGTGACAAATACATTCTCTTCACCAGAAGCTGAAGTTTTTCATTGGCAACACTGTCAGCTGTTTCCCTTCAAATCAACAGATTTCCATTTTGTGCAAGAAAAAGTCTGACAAGTACCTAAATCTGAATAATCACAATTTGTCTTTAATGTAAAATAATGTTCCACAAACAACACACACACACACACACACTAGTTCACAGTGTAAACAACGGTGAATGTGATTTTTTTTAAAAAAATCATCACACCAGACAGTTAGAAGCAAAAATTCCTTATTGATAATTTGCATTTCACACTAAAGAATGTTAAGACACTTCCTCTAGGGCTCTCACGTTTAAAATAGATCATTTTCTATGCTTCATCAAGGAAGTTTAAATAAATTCTTATCTCTAAATGATTTGTACCATGCATGCTAACCACCATGATTTGTGCTGTAGTCTTGGTTCTTTGTTAAGTACCAAATATTTGGAACACTATTGTTTTTAATCAGGTAAGACAAGCAAACTTTTAGTACAAATTGTGCAGTATAAGTTTTAAAATTAAATGACAATTTCAGTATAGTTACATAGCTTGTATTTATTATGAATATTCAAATAAAAAAGCATTTTTGCTAATTCATCTATATTTTATACTGGTCAAATTCTGGTATAAATGAACAACCGCATTTGTCCAGCTCTGGAGCACACAAGAGCACAGCACGAACTTGAGCTCTGCCTCCTTGTTTGAGCTAAATCTTTTAGTTCAGAAATTGCTGTAACTGTAATTGTGTGGAACTGGCAATGTCCTGGTTTCCCTCAATGGTCTACATCCAACTTTGACCCTGTTTGTGTGTGTGTGTGTGTGTGTGTGTGTTTGTGTGTGTGCGCGCCTGCGGGTGCACGCACATGCGCGTGTGGTCAGGGACTACAATTGTTTATCCTGAGAGATGCTTCAGTGACTTCCCCTTTTGTGTTTTCTTCAGTAATATTTGTCTTTTGAAGAGGTAATAATGTTTTTATGTAAATATCTAGGACTCTTTCCCAGAATTCTTAAATATCTGACTCAGATTACAAGGTACCAAACTTTATAACAAAATTACCACAAAGTGATTGTCTAAGTCCCTGTAAAATCTATTTCTAACATCTATAATACTGATATAAATTTTGTCATAACCATTTTTATGAGGTTTCTTCTGTTTAAGGGAAACAGTACTATTAACTTTTCTAATAATTGAACTTAATGTAAGCATTTATAAAAGTTTTCAATTTATGTAGATAGGTAACACGTAAAAGAAGAGATATATTTAATACATGTGCAGAAAATCTTAATACTTGCTGTTCTTCACATTAGTGCAAGAGTAGATTATACGTTTTAGCATCGTACAGCAGTGCCTAGACCACGGTGACACCCTAGTTGGTACAATGACGAAAACAAAGCAACAGTGTCCTCTCAAGCTACCACGTTACTCAAGTAATGGACAGTCTCTAAACATGCGCGAATTTGTCATCCAAAGTGACCCACTTTAGGGCATCTGTGGAAACGGCAACACATGGCCTGCTTTCTATCATCACCTTTAAGTCACCATATGGAATTTCATGTTCACAATATGCCACGCATTCTTCTGTTGCATTCATTGGTTGCACGTTATGTGTATGTATGTATGTACTACACAACTTGCCTTGGAAAAGACACTGACAATGTTATGTGGTTGGTGAATATAGTTTTAAGACCGACCATGATAGGAAAATAATCTGGAGAAATTCTTAGTGGGTGTTAAAAGCCCACTTCCTGAAGTTAAACTATCCTTATGCTGTGGGCCAGAATTGTTACATGTCAACCAGTACTTGTGAGAGGGTGGCAAACAAGGCATAACTGGGTGCCAAAGAAGCAAATGTCAGCATGAGTAGCTCTGTGGTAGGGCTCCTACACTGATGTGTTTATAGTGAAAGCCTGTGGTGAGCTTGATCCTATATATCGACAGGAAAAGCTAAAGTGTAAGAGCTTGAGAACCTATGTAAATGTAGAAGAATGAAGAAGGAATACGGTGATGCATTTTCTGTATATGTAGAATTACATTTAATTCAGTAACATTATTGACCATCTGCCATGCTATGGGTCTTTAGTAAACATGTCGCCTCATAGAGTCAAATTTGTCATGGGTACATGGAAGTAGAAAAGCAAAAACAAAAGCACAGAAAAATATAACTGTAAATTCTAATAAAAACAACGAGGGAGAAAAACAAGACAGACAATGTTGCCTTAGGCTAGGATATCTGCAAAAGCTTTTCTGAGATTTTTTACTACCAGAGGAAACAAGACTATGGTGAGAGGACAGTTCCTGATGTGGGCTATGTGTCCCCGTGGGGGACAGATGAAAAGCTGTGGTCACACTTGAAGGACAGTAGGATGTGACTCTCATAAATTCATTTATATTTTTAAAATTAATTCAGGTTGCTTTGTGATGAACACATTTTGAGAGACATCAAACGAGTAGAAAACTGGTTAAAAGGTTCTATTTTGCGTGTAGATAATAATGTGCCATTGCCCAAATAACCTTGAACAATCAATCAAACTTATTACTCTTAAATCCAATTGCAGCTACTTGAAATGCACTTTTGATTGCTTTGTTTTAAATCATATGAGAAATTTATAATTATAGTATTCCAAAATAAATGGCAAAACAATTTTTTCCAAAAGTGTTTTAAGCCATCATTTCTATCACTGTTAATACAAAGACAAAAATAAATTTACATTTGCTGGTGTTGGCATTAATATCAACCTGATGTGGCATGGCTTATAAAAATGATAAATATTTTCCCTTCAAACTGGAAGATAGAACAGTAACTTAATTTCCCCCAAAGTTATAGAGACAGCATGAGCAGCTGAAACTTTCTAATCATTAAGGTGATGATGTGCATTTTCAAGAGATTAATTTAAGTAGAGGCCAAATGGCAAAAAGGGCATAATGAATAAGAAAAATCTAGATACCAGTGTGGGCCATCTGAGTTTTAAATGTAAATAGTTTTTGCTGTTGCTGCTGAAAATTAAACCCATGGCATTTCCCCTGTTAAGCAAATGTTCTTCAATGAGCTGCACCCTGCAAACGTATTCTTGACTTTAATTTAGTTATTAATTTTTGAGATGAGGTTTGACTACATATCCCTAGAGTTTACAGAGATCAACATGTCCTTGAACATAGAATCATTTTCTTGCTTCTGATTCCAGAGTATTGGGATACAGTTGTGTACAACCACAGCCTATTGCAAGCGCCTGGCATTTCCAGAAAATACATGTGACTCTATTCCATACCAGTGGCCAGTTTAATGGTGAAAACAGTAATTTTACATAAAATGTAGCTGTTTTATTACAAACACACCAGGCATTTAATGCATATTTATTGGAAGAATAACGAGATGCCCATTAATGATCAAGGAAGAAAAATAAAAAATATCCTACTGATAAATAGCTTAATGTAATATATATACACATATATATGTATATATACACACACACATATATATGTATATATATGCCTTTTTTCTTGTTTTCCAAGGTAATTATATACAGACATTTTCTTTGCCCCATATAACTAACAGAACTATTTTCAAGTAGTTCTAGAAAAA
Organism: Arvicola amphibius; assembly: GCF_903992535.2. Taxonomy (NCBI): domain Eukaryota; kingdom Metazoa; phylum Chordata; class Mammalia; order Rodentia; family Cricetidae; genus Arvicola; species Arvicola amphibius. Next base: position 158,040,250 of record NC_052051.1, read on the forward strand.
ATGATTGCTTTGTTAAAAATATTTTTGTTTTTCTTGAGTCAATGTATATGTGTAAATTCTGGTAGTGTTTATAATAAACTGAGAGAACATAGTTGATGCAATGGCGAGTTACTGTGATCAACACTCTATCTCTCACTGCCAACAGACCAGTTATGTAAGTATTTAACTGACAGGAAACAAGCTATGAAAAACACACAAGTAGAGGGCACAGGTACATTTAGCATGCTGACCTACAAGGGCACAGGATGAGGTGCACCCAGACACAGCTGTTATGTAAACTCACATGATCTTTGTATGTATACATAAATTTGCCATAATGAACTTTTCATACTGCAGTTGATGGTCACTTTTGAGAATTATTTCACAAACTACTTCAAATTCCGTAAGATTTTTTTTATCAGTATCTCTTTTATTATAGAAATATCATCCTAAATTCCAAACTCAACTTTAAACTACTCACACAAATTCTTTAATCATGTATCATCATATCAGGGCCATTATCTTAGCACAGGTAAGAGGAAATTCCATTCAAACTGGCCAGACTCTGTGGATATAGATTGTTTCAAGTCAGACAAATGTTCCTCATATGGGTTGTGCTTCATTCAGTTTGTCATCAGAGTTGACACAGTCATGTCTGATCTTAGGGCCTCTCAGCAATGAAGAATGCATATGACTTCAGAGGTTCTCCAAAATAGCAAGAAAGTCTACAAGTGCCTCATGTATCCCATTGGGTAAACATTCTCAGATATGCTCTTCAAACTCAACTTTGCACGTCATGGGCTGTGTTCCTACTTTATAAACAAACCCAGGAAATGGGATTGATGATGACATTTTTGTCTTTTAACAAGGACATTTGCAAAGTTTATGATAAATCAAACTTCCCATGAAGCATGCAAATAAGCAAAAAGGAACTAGTTCCTGAGACCTGGCTCACAGAGAATGAGATAGGAGCTTAAAAAGCAGAGAATGGAGGAATACTATAAAAGCTATCCTGGCATGAATCAGACATGGCAGGAAAACAGGAAAAGTCTTTCAGCTACAGAGAAAGGTGTTTCACTTTCCTACGTGACCTCCATGCTGCTAAAATCCTAGGCAAGAATGTTTGTCAACAATTTGCATAATCTTTTGAACTAGAAAACAAGTTATTTTTGTAATATGTATGAAGAACTCAAACTATGACTTCCCCATGGATATACTGTACAGAAATATAACATGAGCTGAGTATATGGTACAGCAATGGTGTTAAAAGTTTGAAACAGCTCCTTTTTAGTGAGAAAAAAACAGTAGCAATATGTGGTTATATTGACATACACTTGAAATTCATAAGTTAATATTATCATGTACTTTTTATAACTGAAATTCTCCAAATGTATATGCAGGGTACTTCCTGAATAATTTGAAGGACTATTACTCAATATCATAGTGAGAAATATATGCAGAATAAAACTAATTGTCTTTTTCTCAATTTTTAAGATCCCGACTTTAAGGACCTTGGAGTTTTGAAACCATTGCCAGGTTGGTAAATCAAAGATTTGATAATGTCCAGAGGTCTTTGTTTTCTGCGGTGAAGTATACTTTGGGTTTATTATTCAAGCTCCATCTTTGTGTGTGTTTGGAATTTTATTGTTTAGCGTGTGAGTTTGAGATGGGCGGTCCTGAAGGAATTGTGGAGTCGATACAGATTCTGAAGGAAGGCAAAGCTTCTGCCAGTGAAGCCGTGGATTGCAAGTGGTACATCCGAGCCCCGCCACGATCCAAGGTCAGTCCCAAAGGTGAAGCACCCACACAACAGTGCACTCGAGAGCACCTAGTTCTCACATTATCTAGTAGCACTGGGACACGTGTTAAACATGCTATACGTGAGAAGTATCCTGTGTCTTGAAATGAGACTTGTATCTTCCTGTTTAATATGACTTTTCAGCACAAAAGTATGAGATCTTGTTAGCAGATTATACATGAGTGAAGCAAGTCTGCCTCTCTGGAACATGGATCTTAGTGTCAGGCTGGAGTGCTTGCCAGGAATAAAGTTAAACAATCTCCCTCACTGTCAGTACACACAGTTTCAAATTAATGCTACGTCTGAGGAAAAAGTGTGAAGGGTTTATGAGACTACGCTTCTCTAGCCTGTGAAATAAAGGTGTCCAAGGATGGATGTCGGCGACAGGGCCTAGGAAAGCTCACATCTCCGTGAAGAGAGAGGACAGTCTTCTGGGATTGTTGACTGTATTCCTTGTAATTGTTATGGTGAATGTGGGGGTATATGACCAAGTCCTTCATACACAAGCACTCCAGATCTATTGTTGACCACACCAAGTCTTGAGGACTAGAAACACAATATAATGCTTTAACTGCTACGTGCATCATAGTGAATGTAACAGGGGTAAAACTCAGATGCAGACAATCACTTTAAAAACACTATTTAGAACAGTGAAGAATGCATTTATCCTTACAGGTCTGCCTTCAGAGGAACTGTTAAAAACAAAAATCAGTAAATTTTACTGATTTTCCCTTTATCTTATTTTTATTCTCATTTCCATGCATATGACAGAGTTCTAAAATGACTGGACTTGAACTTATACTGACCATTCATTGAAGAAAATCAATTTCTGGTTTAATTAATTGGTTTGATGACACTGGAAAGCCCAGACCATTATTATCCAATGAAAATATGATGGGCAGGGCAGGGCAGGGGGGAGCAGGATGGAAAGATGGCTTTATCGGTGGAATGATTGTCTTGAAAACATATGGACCTAAATTCAATCCCTTCAGACAATATAAAGAGAATTTGATGCAATGGTGAGAACTCATATTTTCAGAGGTGGAGGATAAAGACAGATCCCTGGGTTTAAGATCCAGCTATCCTGGACTATTGGTGAATTCCAGGCCTGTGAGAGACCTTATGAAGCATGAGAAACAACTTCAAAAGCTGACCTCTGATCTCCACACAGGGATGAACATGTGCTTAGGTGCTCTGATACACACATACAAATACACACACACACACACACACACACACACACACACACACACGAGACAGGGGGGGGGCAGAGAGAGCATGCTACCCTAATTCCTCAGCTCTTCTTTATTTAGTACTTAGACGTATATGTCAAGAAACCATCTGAGCAATAGGATTGGATCCCTGAACTATTGGTAAAGAAGGTGTGGAAGAAAAGACTCCACAATGACTACTGCACAGAAGTGGGCAAGGTCTCATTAGATTGCCATGGGAACTAGACAGGAGAGAGGAGCTCAAGACAACAAGTAGAGCCTCTGAGTCTTTATGTGCAGAGAGGACAGCAAACCTTTCGGGAACTAAAACAGTATCTTGAGACCTACTGAGGCAGTGGGGGGTCGGGGAGGCAAGTCTGTAAGCTCTGGGGCTCTGTGGGTCTTTCCAGAGTTTACTCGCAGTGTTCAGTGGTATCAGAAAAGCCAGGAGAAAGGGGATGAGCCTGGATTTGTATTTCAGAAATAAAGCATTATGTGGGAAGAAAGGACACGTATGCTAACATGAACAGATGCCTACGTAGGGAGAAGACAGAGAGTCTAGGACTGGGCTTACTCTGTTCTGGTGACCAGTGAAGGGACTATTAGGATAGAAAGATACCACAGAATTTTGATGGTGAGATACCCAGACTGAGCAAAACATAAGCCTTTTTTGCTGCTTTTTGTTTGTTTTGTTAGAATTTGGAGGGAGTTGGCCCTTCAATAAGTACTTATGCCTTTCTATTCCTGATTATATTTCTTGCCCATTTCTTTAAACAGGTAGCTACAGAACCTTAGGCAAGATGAAAGAATGATCTTGCTCAGAGCTCTGACAATTATACATCTCCCTGTGTGGGAGCAAGTGTTTTGAAAAGTCTTTGCTTTATAACAATTTAGACACTGCATTTGTCTTTCTTCTTCTCTTTGAAAATTAAAAGGTGTGTGTTAGCTGAGACTGACATCACAGACCTGTGATTCTGTTTGCTCAGGTGGGAGGCTGAGGCAAGATGGTTATCCTTTCAGTTCAGGGTTAGCTTAGACTACAGAGGGAGCAAGTTTGCAGAGCTAGACTGGACATTTTGTGACACCCTGTCTCAAGAGTAAAAGGATAGAGGACTGTGAGGTCAGCGTGGTGATAAAGCACTTCTCTAGCCCGCGGGAAGCCCTGGGTTCAAACCTCTATATAAAAAGGTATTTTATAAACTAATGAATTGATATTTGTAATGCAAACTCATAAACACTTGTCTGGATGATCAGAGAGCTAAATTTATCTTACATACAATTTGTGGATTCTCAGTAAAGTGCTTGTTTTTCTTCACCTTTATGAATGGAGATCTTTTTTTTTTTTTTTTATAAAAGCCAGCTTTTGTGCACAGGAACTGTAAACACAGCACCTTGCTCTCTTTAGCAGCACCTTGTCATGTTGGTGTTAAAGTGGAGTATAAACACACGCCTCCTTCTTCCAGCTGGCAATAATCTGTCTTTTGTATACTCCTAGAACAATGCCTGGTGCACCTGCCTGTCACAGAATCCGGCAGTGGGTGACCCAAAGGGGACGCTGCCTGCAGAGCTGAACCAAGATGGTTCTATTGTAACAGCCTTTTCTGTTCAATTAGAGGTTGAGAGGACAAGAAATGCCATTGAATGCTGTGGAGAAAACCAAAAAGCAAGGTTTCCTGCAATTGTGAGCTTCTTATCTTTGTGGATAGCCTAGTGATTTATGAGACTAAACTATTAAAGCATAGGTCAAAATTGAAATGTGACCTTGTAAATATTTGAATGACTCTCTCCTGACCCTGCATAGTAAACAGTTACACTGATAGAGTTTGCTTGTTATGATTAAATTTTCTATACAATGATTTTTGATTCTTAGCACTTGGCAAAAAGGATATGTACTAATATCTCCTTTATTAATGAGGTGACTCCTGTAGTTAGAAATGTGATCAGTCAGTATTTCCAAGGAAAGCCAGAGAAAAAAATAACATTGGAAATCCATTTCATGATGGGCCATTTACAAATAGAATAAAAGAAGCAGGGTCAGGATAATAGAGGTATTTTTGAGTTAACCATGTGGGGTATAAACACACTTCCTTCTGTGAACAGGCTTTTGTGTGTGTGAAGATTCTAGAACAAGGCAGTAGGAAAGGAATTAATGTGTCAAGTTTTAGATCTCATTCAGAGAAAGGTCATCTGTAGGGAATAATGGAAGATCAAACTGTGGTAAGAATTTGAACTTGAATTCCATGAGGGCTCAACTTTAGGTATTTGTAGATAATGACTTTAAGTGGAATGGCAACACCTGCACAAAATGGGGCCACATTCCATTCAGCTCTGCCTGGAGGAGGACCTTTTGAATCCTATAGGGAGTGGAACTATCAGAAGGTGTGGCCTCATTGGAAGAGGAAGTATGCCACTGTGGAGGTGCACTTTCAGATCTCATATATGCTAAGCCAAGCCCAGTGAGACAGACTACTTCCAGTTACTTAATATGTAAGAACTCTCAGCTTCTTCTCTGGTGCCATATTTGCCTACATGATGCCTTGCTTCCTGCAATGATGGTAATGGACTAAACTTTTGAACTGGAAGCAAGCCACTGCAATTGAATGTTTTCTTTTATAAGAGTTGTCATGTGTTGATGGAGTTTTCTGTCCTACCCAGTCCTGCAGTTGTTCAGTCCCAAAGAAACACACAGAGGCCTACATTAATTATAAACTGGTTGGACTACTAGCTCAGGCTTCTTATTCACTCTTTCTTACATCATAAATTAACCCATTATTCTTGTCTGTGGCATGTGGCTTGGTAGCGTTTTCGGAGAAGCAGTCATATCTTGCTTCCTCTGTGTCTGGATGATGACTGCAAACTGACTCTTTCCTTTTCCCAGAGTTCTCCTGTTCTCATTGTCCTGCCTCTACTTCCTGCCTAATCACCCCAGATATACTTCCTGCCTGAATACTGGCCAATAAGCATTTTATTAAACAAGTACAAGAAACATCTTTACAGAGAGAAACCATTGTCCCACAGCAGCCCCCCATCCTCTTTTCAAAACGAGAACTCTGAATGAAATTTCCCTTGTTTAGCTTTTTCCCTGACTATACAACTTTTAAATTTGTATAAATATCTATACAACTTGTAACCAATACTCTAAACAAAGAAAAGCATCCATTATCCATTTTTTGGGAATGTGGGCATAGTTTTCCAGGCTACTACCTCCTGATTAGGAGTGCTGATAATCTTATGGGGACCTAAAGAAAATTTAGAAATATGGTCAATTCCTGCCTGGAGTATTTTGTGAGCCTGGATCATCTCAGCTAGCAATCCTGAGGATGTTCTGGGTATAGAACTCGACATCTGGGCCATCTGCTCCTATCAGAGATTTCTCATGGGATCTTCCTTGATCAAACCTAATTTTTTTTAACCTGGAATGAATTCACAGCTTCTCATTTTCTGTGAGAAAAAAAAAAAGCAAAGCCTCTTCTCCAAAGTAACATGATTTTGACTTTTATTTTGAAGTCAAGGCATTTTCAAATTATATGCTGGATTAATCCAACAGCATTTATAATCAAACAATCTTTAGCAGCTTTTGACTCTTCCTCAAAAGCCATCAAACAATTTAAAAACAAACACAATACATAGTGTTATCCAGACTCTTTGTGTATTTCCATGTTTATGTGGCTTTATTTTAAACTCTATTCGTTTATTATTATTTTTAGTTTTGGCTTGTTTGAGACAAGGTTCGCTGTATATCTTTGGCTGTCCTGGAACCCACTCTGGAAGACCAGATTGTCCTTGAACTCATCGAAGATCCTGCCTGCCTCTGCCTCCTGAGTGTTGGGATTAAAGGTGTGTGCCACCACATCCAACAACTCTTTCTTCCTTGCCTTGTCTTTCCTTCCAAGGAAGGGCGGGAGGGAGTGGGAGATGGATGCGTAGGGAGAGTGGGGAGGGAGGGCTGGGGGGGTGATGGCGGAACACCCCCCTCCTCCCTCCCTCCCTCCTCACCTCCCTCCCTTCTTCTTCTTCTTTTCTTCTTTCTTTCTTTCTTTCTTTCTTTCTTTCTTTCTTTCTTTCTTTCTTGGACTTTATCCTTTTTCTTTTCTCTCCCAAGCCTACATATATTTTAACACACTGTAAACCATTTAGAGATTTTTTTTTAATCTTTGAATCTATCTTTACTGTATCTCTCTTTTTTTGACCACATGAGTTTTAATTTGCTAACAATGTAAGCAGGATTAAAGCCATGGCTTTGATGGCTGGATTCAGCCCATTCCTTAGCTTTCTGAGATTCCAGCCTCATGGCGGAGGTACCTGCCAGAGCCATGTTTATTGCCACAACTCTATGGCGTTTCAAGGTCCCTGCCACCACCAAGAAGCACGCTGGTGGCTATTCATAAACACCACTTAAGTGTTTGGTGGCAGAGCCGCTTAAAAGAGCTGCAAAGTTTTGCAGCTAAAGCTGAGTCAGGAAGGCTTTCTTTAAATGAGACATGCTTGCCTCTAGCAAAGAGCCCACCTGAAAGTCCTACCAAGAAGCCATACTTATCTCTTCATATCAGTAGAAATCCTAAGACAAGGCCCTACCCTTTCTAAGAAACCATTGTCAATTAAAGGTTGCCAGAGGAGACATCATTTTCTTCTTTTGTAGCTGTTGCTAAGTTGACAGCATTGTAGTAAAATGGCCCCAACTCTTATTCCCATTGCTCTTGAGTTTGCAAGCAAATTCTACTACACTCAGTGGCTAAGACAATTCATGGAAAAAGGAGAGGAACTACTTAGACAAAGGGTAGTAAATGTTGGGGTTGGGGGAAATTAGACAAGGTAATGAGTGACGAGTACAGCCACAATACAGTACATATCTATAAATGTTAAATATGCTGAAATGATCACAAATGTATTTAGAAAACACATGTAAAATTTAAGGTAAACTGTATCTAGAAAGAAAGAACATAACAGTAGTCTCCTTAATCTACATTGTTTTGGGAACTGTAATTTGTATTTTATACTAGAGGTAAACAGGTTTGAACTCAATATACTAAGGGACTGGTGCTAGTGATGCCGATCAAATGATATTCCAGAGAAGAAATGAGGGAAGAATTTGGCAGGGGTATTGTATAATAATTAAAAATCAAGTAATTTTGAGTAATATATGAAAATCTTGTTAAAAATCCAAATCCCATAAATATATGTTCTGAGACTAGCTCAGACACTTAGCTCTCAAGTAGCACGGCTGGAACAAGGATAATATCTCAAAATCTCTGTCCTAGTCTGATATCCCATAACCACTATATTCAGAAAAGTGAACAAGTTCAAACAAGTACCATAGGGGATAGGATCAAAAGTTTCACCAAGCATGTGCCAAGGAAAGCGAGTAGTGCTTTGGGAGAATAAAAATTTACCTTTTGTTATCTCCACATAATTTTCCTATTTCAAATTAAATTTAAATTGGTTAACAAATCAAAATATCCTAAGTTCACTTATAGTCAACTCAACTTCAGAAGATGAAAAATAAGTCTGTATTTCATAAAACACCAAGCTGTTAAGCTCTGTTTGTGTGATAACCCATGTGTATGGCAGGTGCCTATGAAAGATCCTCAATTTACACTCCCAGTTATCACTTTGTAAGTATATCAAAACAGCACACATCTGGTTCCAATAAAATCAATTGCTAGGTAAAAGGTGCTTGAGGGATACCAGAGAAACGGTCAATCAGATGACCAAGAGCAAAGGGAGGTGGCCCAGCTGAGTCTAATCTAATCACACAGCAGAGCTTTCTTTATAGACAGAAGAGGGAACCTCGGAGTCAGGAGACCAAGGAATCTCTCTGGGGATGAAGATAGCCAAAGGCATGAACGGTGGTGTTGAGCTTGGAAGTATGAGAACATGGAATTTCAGGTTTAAAAACGGCAGTTAAATCTAAATCAAGAGTCCTAAGCTGGGGATTGTGCAGTAATAAGTGGATCATTTGAAGTGGGTCTACTGAAGTTGAGGTTGATTTTTGTGTAACAATAGACGAGGGTAATGATTAGAATTGAAAACAAGAAAACGCCTCAAAGGTTCTAAGGATTAAATCTGCCTTCATCCTCTCAAAATACGAAAAAAATGAAAATGAAAATCTTAAGTAGATAACAGCCATGAAAATTTTAGTATAACGTGTAAAATAAAATATTAGTTGTAGGATGTGAGAATGTATAGGGCTACTCAATATTTTTGGTATTTTTTATATCTATCTGAAAATCACTTTAATATTTTTTATTTTACAACCTGTTTTATTTACTTTTATGTATGTTTTCCAAATTCATGTAGTATTCAAACTGATATATTCCTCAACTGTCCAGTCACAATAGGAACCACAAAACCCTTGCTGCGTACTGGCCTTTATACTGTGGTGGTTCAAATATTAAGGTGTCCAGTGGTCTTGAAACCATGAATAACATATGTCAGACCTATGGATGACTCAACTTTCATTTATTGAGATAAAGTTTTCTGTCGAGTCTCAAATAATTGCCTCAGCACATTTTCCATATCATCATGACGCGAGAGGAGGAACTTCTGAGCTCCTGGTATTAAAATATCCTTGTCAATGCGATGTTTAGTAAGTTCCGCTAAATTTACTTGTTTTGCATATAAACCTGATGCTTTCTTCCACATTAGTGCAATTTGGAGAACAGATACCCTGAGAAATGGTTTCCATGTCTTGTTCAGTGAATCATCCTGTCATTTCCAACTCTTTGTGAGTGAACACATCAAAAAGAGGAATACATCAAAATGATTCACTGAGAAGAGATCTGACCATTTCACCAGAGATCTATATTATTCTGTTTATCATTTTCTCTTAACTTTACTGAGGGACTAGAGAGTTTCTTCTTTCTTATTTTTTCACTTGCTACCTGAAATAACTCTTTTGCATGGAATCACTGTGTCACAAATCTTATACACTGATTCTAGTTATAGTGACTATCTTAATAGTTTCTAAAATGAGACTGCTTCATATTAAGGTGTTGTTATGATTAGCAAGTGAATGTGCACACTTGGCCTAACCCCAAGCTTGTGGTAAAAAGTGAAAGTTCTCAAAATAATTCAAAGCATAGATGCAGTAGATGATCAACGTTTGCTTTGTTTTATTTTTATACTAGTTTATTTTAATTATGTATTTGTAAATGTGTGTGCGTTAACATGTGCATGCATGTGTATATGTGTATGTGCACACACAAACTCACATGAGTGTAAGTGCCCTCAGAAGCCAGAAACAGAAATTAGATCCCCTGGAGCTGGACATCCCGGTGGACACAAGCCACCAGCAGTGGGTGCTGGGAGCTGAATTTGGGACCTCTGCAAGAGCAAAAATTGCTTTTAACCCTTGAACCATTTTCCAAATGCTGGATTATATTTTTAAGGAAAGGATTAAATAAAATGTCTAGCATATTGCACTTAAGATAAACACTCAACACTTTTAGATGTCCACTGAGTTGAAAGGCTCATAAATTGTTTCCAAAATTAAGATTTTTCTGTATTTCTTCTATATAAACAAATATCTAAGGTTATTCTCATAAAAATATGTAATGACAAGGGCTTTGGGCCAATATTTATGGGAGGCTGTTGGAAGTTGTCCTCCAAGACCAGTAAGATATTGTTGAAATCTGCAAGGAGAAATTTTATATGATAGAGACTGTAGCTAGTAAGGAAAATTTTGATCACATTTTTTTTATTGAAAAAATTTAACTTACAGATGGACACATCTCATTCCAGTGAAGCAAACATCATACCCCTATACTTTATTTGCCTATTAAAAAGAAAACTTGAAGTTCTAAATAATCATAAAAGCTTCACAAGTGTTCATACAAAACCTATTAAAGGCAGTTGTGTACTTCGTTCATAGACAGAGTTCCATGTGAAATTAAAAAGAACTTTGAGCTATAGAAGTAAGTTAAAGGCAGGTACTGCCCATCACTCTTCATCAGGAACATTGGGTGCACAGACAGTGCAGAATGTCAAATGTCAAACTTGGGTCCAGGATGTCAGCTGACTTTCTAACTAGAGCACTACCTCAACTTTAAATAGTCCTAATTTTAAAGTTATTTTTTAAAATAGTCATTTATTTCAAAGGAGCACATTTATTATCTCTGAGGTTTTTTTTTTTTAATTTTTCAGCAACACGTTTCTGAGATTCTTTTGTGAAATTGGAAAGACCTGACTTCATAGGGTTTTCCCAATTTGTTTTTATTTTGTTAAAATTTGTTTTCCTCCTTTATCCTGCTCCTCTTCTGAAGGGGTAGACAGGACATTTCCTGCCTCTTCCCTTCTTTCTCTGTCTCCTTTTCTCTTCTCTTCCCCTCTCTCCTTTCCCAACTCCCTTCCCTTCTTCTACCTAAAAAAGAACACTTAAAATGGTTTTCCTTAAGTAGATTACTTCCCCTCTGAAATATATGTCACATGAACATTTTCTAAAAGTTTTCTTTAAGACTACATAGAATGCCATGAAGATACCAAGTAGCTTGGTTTCAGACAGTCCGAAGTACAAGTATATACAAGGCTAAATTTCCTGTGTCACTTTGAAAATGTGACCTGACTTTTCTAAGTATCAGTTTTCTTTATCTTCAACAGGTCTTGCTTTAATCTGTTGCTGGACTAATCTGCTGTTGTACTAACGTGATGTTGCACTGATCTCTTGTTACACTAATCTATTGTCAGAAGCTGTGAAAATATATTAATTTGTGATTAATATATTAATATAAAGAGTGATGTACACAGACTCTTTTCTAATAATCATGAATTCCTATTCCAGTCTGTGTTTCTGCTTGCAGAATGAGAAACTGGGAAAGGACTCAGGCATCCTATGCCCCTGAAGTCTCTGGATTTGAAAGGGTCAAATGAAAATGTGCTTTTCTTTTCCCCATCTTGATTTGGTTAATCATTTTCTTTCACTGTTTTTCTTTCTGTAGATATATATTTAGCTGTTGTTGTTGTTAAACTTTGTAACACTACTGATATTCATGGTCACTTTATGCTACATTAGAAAAATGATGGAGTGTGACGTATCTCCTATTCTGGCTGCTAAAACTGTATGCGTTTCCATTAAATTTGTGTGATCTTTTGAGAGTGGTGAACCATGCCAGGCTTATTGCTGAGTAGTTTAGGATATGTGTATATTCTGACTTTTTTTTAGCATGTAACATTTTTGTTATCTTATGAAAATCGGCAGATTCTCATTTAATTTTCATAGGGCTTTCAGATTACTGACTATTATTCAGGACACTGCAAAACAACATGATGAAAAGAATCTAAGAAACAGGGCTTATGATTCCTGCTTCAGGCGCTCACATTCATTTGATTAGTCTCTTCTCCAGCTTCCTAACAAAGATCATCTGAAAAACACCTTCTTTTAAAAAGCATTTCATCCGAGTATGGGAAAGACACAGTGATACATATGTCAAAAATTCAGATTTAACATTTTCAGATTTATGTTTGTTCCATTAATGTTATTTATGATTTGGAAGTGTCATACTGGTATAGATGTGACTTGTTCTTAGCCACAACTCATTTTTCCTGTTCTGACTTTCCCCATGACATCCCCACCACACCTTCCCAACTTCACACCCTCCTTCCATTAATTTATTTAAATTTTCTGAGTCTAGTTGCTTCTCCATACATGTGAATGGGCATTGGATCATCCACTGGGGTGTTTAGGTGGGCATAGGCCTAAAAATGAATAACTACTCCTATTCCCAGAGGCCATCAGCTGCCAATAGCTCCTCAGCTGGGTCTGAGTCTTGAAAGCACCGCATGCTCATGTCCGTACTGGGTTTTCTTAATTGACTGTATCTTGCTTAAAACTTATACCGGTAACCTCTGCTGCTGTGCGTTCATGTATACAAGGGCCACATCATGTGCAGAGAGCAGATTTCACACTATGCTTCTGCCCCCTATAGCTCAGACATTCTAGGTGCACCCCTTTCTGCAATGCTTCCTGAGCCTGGATGGGGTATACAAATGACTTTTCAATGGCCGAGCACTTACAGAGACATTTAGCGCTTGGAACAGAAATATGTTACTGCATTGGCCATTATCCAAAGCAACAAAAAACTTCTTTGACCAAGGGTGGGAGTCCCACAGTTCTACATATAGAAATATTTAAAAGGCAGCTTGACATGATCATTTAGAGAAAAAGAAAACCCAACATATAATGGTATATTGGTTCTCTTAAACCACTGAGTACCTAATCCTGGACTAACATTGTGTCCCTGTGCTTATTTTGGCAACCAAACTGAGCCTTCAATAAATTTTCTTGAGTATCCAATCTTTTCCTCCTTCCTTGTTCTCTTCTATTAGATAACACTACAACCCACCTTGTTTTCAAACCTGAAATGAAGGAACAGTTTTCCAACGTTCCCTTCATCTGACTTGTCTCAATAACAACTTTGTAGCTAATCTGTCCTCACATTTGGAGCATCACACTTTTATACAAGTTTTGTCCCCATTAAACCACCCTAGCTGTGTAGGCAGAGGAGATCTTTTGCAAAAACAAAGTGACTGGACTTGGAAGAGGAAGTAGTTAAGAACATCTTCCAGATTTTTCCATGAACACTTAAATACAATATATCCCCAGCAAAGAAAGCAGAAGAGTACCAAACTTTTAGAGAAAGATTCCCTGTCCTCCTTTGGCTAGCAGGATCTCCAGAAACCCAAACACTTTTTAAAACAGTTGTGCTGTCCCCAAACAAAAACAAAACAAAATCAGGCTTTCTTAAACTGGACATTTCTGGAATACTATAGATAGTTTCAGAAATTTATTATGTTGGGGAAGTGTGCTTCCTTTGACTATGTGTTGTATGTGATGTTGATAAGTCAGCTAACTTAAAATTTATCCAGAGTAGCTGGGAAGTTACAGGAGTCCTACATATGAAGACTTTGTTGTATGAAAATCAGAGTAAAACTCCAATTCTCAACAATCGTTCATTTCCATTCATCTCCTCATAACTTTCTGCCTGTTCGTCCTTCTCAAAGTTTTGTCATGTGTTCTGGTGTGAGTTATCAAAGCTCATTTCCAGCTCACACAGGTATAAAATATATTGTCATATAATTTATATACTTTAGATCTCAGTCATCTAAATTAGATGACTAATTTAGATCTTAGTTTGTTTTGAGAGTTATGTTAAACAATTCATACTATTGATTGTAACCTATGTGCATAATTATTATTTATAACATTCAAAAAATGTCTAGTGTATGGACATCCCATAAATATATGATGAATGCCAAGCAAATGAAATTAATAAAGAAAATGGAAGTTGTAGTTAGTTGAATAGAGAAGAAGTGTCATGGGAAGCATAGTTTAAAATATGTTCACTTCTAATTGAGCATGGAGGGTATGAGGAAAAAGGCTGCAGAGGGAGGTTGTTTTCTGGGAATGGAGTGACTGAACTCAACCTGGACACACACTAGGAAGAAGTCGCTACAGTAAGGGACCAGTACCTCCAAGGGAAGACTTGCTGCTCCTGCAGCACAGAACTTGGGAGTTGAAGAAAGAAACACAGTCCTGGAAGGAAGAGGGAAGACATTTGCCTGAGCAAGGCTCCTCAATGCTTGTACTGCGCCTCTGGTGAGGACTTGGGGTGGAGGCATGGGATCACTGACTTCGTACTCAAAAGTGTTATGTTTACCTGGGTTGTGATTTGGAAGACATGACAGAGACTGAACCTGACAGACACACAGATTGTTTAGAAGATTGCTAAAATATCTTGTTTTAGGAGACAAGGCATGCAACTGATTTGTAAGAGACTCTACAGTGTCCAATGTCTGTTTCCTAATAATACGCAAGGGCAATAATATATTTGTATTTAACTGAGATAGTGAAAATTTAAACTTAGAATAGAATAGACATTCCCAGATATGTAGAGAAATGTGCCAAACACATTCCGTAGTTTTTGAAATAACAACAAAAATAAATATAAAAAGACAAACAAGAACTTAAAATAAAAGTACACCTTTGTTTGTATGCACGAAGTAAGTCTAATTTAAATAGAATAGTGTATAGATAATCATGATTAAAAAATAAAATGTAAACAAATAATTGGTGTGTTCAATGGAGGTCAGTTTTATTCCTATATCATTCTTATTGCACCTTCACTAATTTGTTTCACTTGCTTTTAGTGTATATAATTCATAGTTTCACATTCTATATTGCTGTCATGATTTACCACACGTTGTGAGAGCTTCATTTCTAACTTACTGTTATTTGAATTGTGGCTGTGAGACTGTGGATATTGCTGAGTGGGTAGATTAAAGAATCAATAAGTCTTGTAGTCTGATTCCTACTGGAACCAATCACTTGTGGTTCTGAATACACTTGGAAGAGTCAGGCGACATCTCTTTGCCACGAACCAGTGCGTTAGACACAGTGCATCTTTGAGGAAGAGTGTGAACAGTGGGGCCAGAGGCCTCATGTTAATTATCCTCTTGAGTTGTCACATCTGAGTACATCGACATATGATTGCAAAACTCTTGGGAGCATTTAATGATGACGTATGAACTGGTGTCAATGAACATTGTATTCATTAAATGCTAATTTAACTTTAATTTGTGTAGATTTAGTTAAGTGGCCTGATTTTTAAGTATGATGAAAATAGCTAGACTGGCGTTTTAAAATGTTTTGGTATGCTACACCACAACACTGAATACTTGTAATCTAAACAGGCTGAAATCAAAAGCTGTCTTTCACTGTTTTAATGTAAATTGTTCTTTATATAAAAATTTTCAAAACAAAACAAGAAGGGTGCTTGAACAAGAATACATAAATATTTAAAGTACTTCCATATGTAAAGCTAAATAGCGCATAAGTTTTGAAAGCTAATATCTGATTTCCGATATATCACGGGATGACATCAGGATCATCAGGACAAAAAAAATACTTAGCTAAAGGAAATGGTGCATTTAAGTTTTTTTTTTTAAGTAGCATACTAAGACTTGAAAAGAAATATTAAAGATAATTTGCTTTGCACGAGTTTGTTGCCTGTGGCCCACAAGGGGAAATAATGGGGCTGATTGCAATCAAGGCTGTCTTGTGAGGCTGGAAAGAAAGAAGGAGCTCCTAGCTTTGCTCTAAAATTCGTGAAAGGAACAGATCGTTTTGTCTTTGTTTTACAGATTTACTTACGTTTCTTGGACTATGAGATGCAGAATTCAAATGAGTGCAAAAGGAACTTTGTAGCCGTGTATGACGGAAGCAGCTCGGTGGAGGACTTGAAGGCCAAGTTCTGCAGCACCGTGGCTAACGACGTGATGCTGCGCACGGGCCTGGGGGTGATCCGCATGTGGGCGGACGAGGGCAGCCGCAACAGCCGGTTTCAGATGCTCTTCACCTCCTTTCAAGAACGTAAGGCTCCTTTACTCACTGCTTGTCCTTCAGAGGTGTCCCAGGCTGCAGAGCTCCTTTGCTGCTAATGGGGTTTTCTTCATGCAGCTTGGGCACAGCAGGGTGTTTCCTAATAAGTGGCTAAACCCAGTGAGGTTCCTTTCCCCTCATTCTGATGCAGTGGGAGCTACATATCACATTCAGAGTATTTATTTCCGTATATGCATCATAGCCTCGCTTGAACGAGTGCACGCTCTTCCACTGGGAAATGATGGATTTTGTTTGCCTTCGGTTTAGCTCTTGCCAGGAATATGGAGGTGATGCTGCAGTTGCTGATGAAGCTTGAGTTTAAATATCATTTTCTCAAAACGCCATAAAATGTTTGATGTATTGGCTTTAATAAGCTTCTGTTGCAGTCTCATTTAATCTGGACAGGCTCTCTACTGCGTAGCTACAGTTAAAGGGGAGAGGGGAGTGCTTGGGAAGACAGAATTACGGGAAAATCAGACAATGTTTAAGTGACATAATATTTAAAGTTACTGCAAAGTATATGATTTTTAATTTTGAAAACTACAGTTTAATGAATAATGAGCTGTATGAACAGAAATATTAGGACATTCTTTGGAAACTTGGGCTATTTTATGGTTCAAATATATAAGCAAATGAAAGAAAATGACAAGAAATTCAGTTTAAATGGGAAAAGTCTCATATTTTGAAGCCGTGCATTCTGTCTGAATAGAAAAGACAGAAAAAGAGTTCAGAGCCTTCTAAGACATCTCTTGTTGTAAACAGCACTGGGTGCCCAGATTTTTAGGGGCAGAATTGTGAAAAGTTTTAGATAATTATTTTATAAAACACACAAATACTTTTGACTTCAATTTCTTTCTAGTTATGCAGCTGGTGTATTCTGTATCACCACACCAGAATCCTTGAGTGTCACCTGATCTTTCTAAATTGTACCATGGACTTAGACTTAGAGTCTTTGCCCAGCTGTGGGTTGTTTATGCATGGTGAAGGCTCTGACTTCTTCTCAGTGGTTGACTGAAATGCTGGAGGTCTTGGATCTTTATTTCATGGTGATATTTGAAAAATAATCTCATATTTTCTAGACTAGAATATGAAGAAATTTTTAGTGATATTTTTGGGGCTCATGCCACATGGCTCAGCAACATTTAGGATAGTGCTCCTTTCAGAGTCTGCTTTTTTTTTCAATTTTTTTAAAAATTTAAGTAATAAGTTATGTTACAGAAATATACAATATGCTAGGTATGGTGGTACATGCCTATAATTGCTGCTCTTGGGAGACTGAGGCTAGCCTGGGCTACAATATGAGATCTCATATACCACCACCCCTCCAAAAACCTACAAACAAGCAACTAATTCCTATGAAAAAACTGAACAGACTCAAATCGAGCAGTTCTCTTTAGTAGAACCACAAGAAAGTGGTCACTGTCAGTTGGTTTCATTCATTTTTCTTAATTCTCTTTGATTTTTTTCCCCTCGTCGTCTGTCCCCATCTCTGCAGGTCGCTTCTTCAACCCCTTCATTTTCCTGGTCTGTAGTTTGCTTAGGTCTTGCTTCTGCATATGAATCCTTCCAAAAGTTGTACCAAAAGTATCCTGAGAGATATTCTTTCTCTTCTTTGGCTTGAGAGCTTTGGGCATTTTCGTAGACAATTTATAAAGGTCATCTGACGCTAAGTGTGTCCTCCTCAGAACAAGGTCCAGCGACGGTCCCATCTCCTCCAGCTCAATTCGTGGGGTTCTGCAACATGTGTCTCAGAGTCTGCTTTTTAAAAGTGTTAATAGCAATTTATATGCCTTGTGGAATACAGTTTTGATGAAAACTATCATCTTAGTTATTTTGTTTACTATATGTTATTTATATAACACATTATGCATTTGCTTTATGTAACATGATATTTTGGAAAATATATGGATGACGGAACTGTTGCACCTAGTCAATGAGGATACATTTTTCTCTTGTAAAATGCTCAGAAATGATTAGTAAGTAGTCTCACTACAGAAAGAAATGTTCAGGTAACCTTCACAATAATACAGATGTGCTAGAATTAATGTTATTTGATGGCTTTATATTTTTAGTTACTGTTAAGGTTTGTGTAGTATGTGTCCCAGAACACATATGTGGCAGGCAGAGGACACCATTGTAGAGCAGATCCTTTCAGAGAGCAAACACGTCATCAGGCATGTATAGCAAACACATTTTTATGTGCTCAGCCTTCTAAACTTTCCTCCAGTGTGAGGAATCTTTTGAATATTCTTTTCAATTTGGAATCATAACTCACTGAGATCGCCTATCTAATTTATAAATATATAATGGGGTGGCAAACTACTGTGAATCTTATATATCATGAAAAATCTTCAATTTTTATCTATTGCACTATAAAATTTAATACAGATAAATGAAAAATATTGCCAAATTTAAAATATCCTCTACAATTTAAGACTTTACTCAAGTGCAATATGAGCCAATAACTTCATTTTATGAGGGAAAAATGTTTAGCTGTATAATTAAAGGACTTGCAATAATCATACCAAAAGGTGTCAGGAACATGGGATACTACAGTGATCAAAATAAAAACTTTGTAGTTTACACTTTGGCATTTTTATGGGTAAAATAATCCATTGGAAAGCTTAATAATATGTAGGATAGCAGGAAATTTTAACAGCTAAGGTCCCTTTTACCTCTAAAATTGATTATTGAATTTTATGGGTATCTATGAATCTGCATGCATGTAAGAATTGTAGATTATGTCATGCTATGAACCTATCACATACGTATAGTTGAGAGATGTTCCTTCAACATTTAAGGAAGGTCCAACCAACCCATTAAGTTTTTCCGTAGGAGAGAATGTCTGCTTGTCTTTGAATTAGGGGTGTTACAGTAACAGTTTCTCCAATCATTACATTCATTTGCAATAAGCTTTTACTAAAGCCTTGGTGTGCAATCTGGGATTCCTTGCCTGTTATATTGAATAATCTCTGTTGTTGCACAATACATGGTCAGTTTGTCATGTGAAAGTCTGGTGGTTTCTATAAATCCTTCAAACTAGATCCATTAAAAATCTAATATACACTATGAAGCCTTTAGGAGGTGAGAGTCTTGTAAATTGATTAGATTTCAAATACAAACAATCATTAATGGGCCTGGGCTTCACAGAGAGCGTCCTCAGGAAGTGATTCTTCCCATTCTCCCCACCTGTGAGCACCCAGTGTGGTGTTTTCTCCTCTCAGCTGATTGTCACCATGTACCTACCATGCTGATACGTCAGTCTTGGACTTTGCAGATTCTAGAACTGTGCAAAAAATAATGCATTACTGCAAGTGGCCCAGTAGAGCTTGTATTTTATTATGACATCATAAGAAGAAAAAAAACTATTTACATAAAATATTTTAAAATTAGAGAAAATATTAAATATTCCTCAATATTTTTATCATGGTGCTTTGCTTTCCTTCCTTCATTATTATCATTAAGAATTGTATTTGTGTACTGAAGGGGGAAGTCATTATTCCATGAACTATGTGCATACTGCTTTATTTATTGGAGCCGTGATCTACTAGATAAGGTGTAGGAACTATAAGAAAATAAAAAGTGAGTCTCTACTTGAATTAAGTGTCTTAAAATCATTTGGCGGGAGTTCTTATATAGGCATCAAGATGACTCACTGAAGAAGCTTCAGGTTTCTCACCTACCATGGCTTTATGCCACCTAAGTTTGGCAACAAATCTGGAACTGCATGGTGAATGGTGGGTATGGCTATATTTGCTTTTGTTTATAGGGCATTATTCTGTCATCTGTTGCTAATTACACATGTAAACTGCATGTGTCATAAAGAGGCAAATGTAGAGTAACGGAAGTGCAGATTGCATGCCCGTTCTGGTGATGGGTGGATTGTTGACAGTGTCTGAAAGTGGCGAAGTGAATCACACAGCAGTTTGCAGAATAGACATCACATGTGCACCAGTGTGATAGTGTCCAAACAGGCATGTGTGTGGATATGTGTGTACATATATGTGTGATTAAGTGTGTGAGTTTCTATGTGTGCACTGTCTCTCTCCAGCTTTATATGGGGCTTCCTGGTGTCAATGATAGGCATCTACACTGATGATTAATTAATCTTCATCACCTCGCAGAGACTCAATTCCTAAGACCCAGTTCAAATAAATAAACCTTTATCTTCTAAATACCTTACCATAAAAATTAGACCCCAGTATGAGTAGGCAAATAAAACAACAGCTAAGGGTATACAGATTAGTTTTTGTTAATAACAAAACACATAATGTAATTATATGACCAAACAAACGTGTACCTGATAACAAACACATTTAAGGTCTGTATATTGAGACAATCATTGATAATCTCCAGAATGATAGGGTGAAGAAATGGGGACTTTGCAAGGCGACTGTGGACATTTCAGTGTTCCCATGTAGAAGTGCTGGAAAATCTGAGCTCTCTACAGTTACACACCACTAGAGTGGAAGACTCGAAATGGAGAAGCTGAGCCCTCAGGAGACAACTTTGCTGGTGCCTTGATGCCTGGGTTCCCTATGTCGAGAACTCTGCGAAATGCACTTCTGTTAATCATGGACCACCTAGAAGACGGCAGACGTTTTAGGGTTCCCAAATGGACTATAGTCGAGTGCATACAAGAAAGTAAAATGCATTACCAAGTCGAAGCGGGGCTCAGAAATCATCTATCACATATCTTCTCATGGTATAAGCTTAAAACCAGATAAATGTCCAGAGAGGTTAATCACTCTTCTCTGCATGGTATCCTCTTCTTGGCAACATGCTCATTGAATTGAGGCAAGGACTGAACATCTGTACATAACATAATGTTACTTTGCTGCCTTTGAGACATTCTGGGTTAAACCTCTCTTTTTATAAAGAGGTTAATGATGACAAAGGTGATGAAATTGGGTGACCAGTTGGCTCAGTTCAAAGAAACTCTACATGATTTTCAAATGTAATTGATACTTTGGCCCCATTATGTGTTAATTCTGGCTGAAGAGCTACCCTCACATAACTATTAGACATAATTAAAATTAAAATGACTACAGTCTACAGGATCTACCAATGTGATCCACCAATATGATGAGAGATAAATACCAATATATACATGTTTAAATTATCAAACATTTTTCTCATCTGAATTAATCACAGGAAAAGGGGAAATGAGTTTATCGTGGGGACATGGATTTCTTGTCACATCGGCAGATGTTGCAAGCAAATTATTACAAAGTCAGTCTTACATGACCTTCTCTATCACAGAAATAATATTACTGCCCATAGGAGACCCAAGATCCCCCAAATAGAAAGGATTTCCCTATAGTGAAGGCTGTGAAATCACCCTCTGTAGCCAGCTTTCATGTGGCAGAAGGAATACTCTCTTCTTCAGCTGTTTTCACTATGACCAGAAATGTCACAGAATAGTGGCAAATCTTGCTGTTGGTGACAGCTAAGCACTTTGTTAAGAAAAGCACATGCAGAACAAACAGTGTATAGTTACCTCCATGTTCAGGAATTAGACAGTACATTCAGTTAGTTCAGGAATTAGAAAAAGTACATCTATACTATCGTGGAAAATAATTCTGGGTCATTCTTGAATAGAACAATTAATGATAAATTGAGTTTTATCTTACTGACTTATATCAAAGTTTTTCTAATAATATAGTTTAATATATTTATATCTCTTTCCATAGGCACTGACTATCTTGAGGAATCATCCAATTAAAAAGATTATATTTAGTATTTAACTTTGACTATATTTATACATAACAAATCATGGCAAGATTACTGATTTAACATTAATGTAACGTCAATATGGGAAAGCTGGGGACCTGGTGTATTGCACCTGTTCGGAGTGAGTCACCTATTGCCGTTTCAGAGCCATTCTTGCTCTGGGTTTGTGCATGAATTCAGTAATGGGAATGGATGCATCCCATAAGCCAGGACAATTCTCACTTCTAGAGAAGTGAGAGCTATTTACTGTTCTTCTCCCAAGGACAGCTTTTGAACATTATAGTACTTGATTGGTGAGCAAGAAATGTGTGTTGTAGACAGATAAGAAAGTAAAAGATATTTTTAAATATTGGACACTTTAAGATTATATATAAATTATTTACAACAGTTTGCTCAAATAACATAGTTCATGTGGTTTCAGGCCAGCTTATAAGACAAGTCAAAGTAATAGTTTTATTTTTGATAAAATTGTACAGAATATCCTTTGCATTGCTTTTCGAGACATTATGTAAAGATCAATTCTTAGCTAACATAAAATAAATTTTCATAGTATGTACTCAATTTATAATACCCATGATACAGAAGCAAGTACACATATAATACCCTCAATACAACAACACTTAAAGATAGAATACCCACAGTGCAGCAGCTCTTACAGATAGAATGCCCACAATAGAGCAGTACCTACAGATATGATACCCAAGGTATAGCAGCACTTACAGTTAGGATACCCACAATATAGCAGAACCCACAAATAGCTTCTGTTGTGAATGGTGCTGAGTTTGTATTCTATGACAAAATTTCCCTGAGAATGTGTAGCCTTAATCAAATAGTTATAAGGAGGTAAAACGAGAAGGCCACTTGGAAGACCTGACAAAACCAAGAAACTCTGTGACAATGGGACATAATCCAGTGATACAGCTGACACTAGAGGAGCCGTGGCTGCTTCTTAGAGTACCAGACACTGGATTTCAAAGAGGTTTTGGTCACCAACAAACAGGGAAATTAGTCAGACAATTCCAAGAACCTGTGTTCCACACAATCTAACAATCTTGGAAGAGAACTCTTGGCACAAAGTTGAAGATCATAGTTACAGCTGATGTCTGCATTCAGGCATGTGTGGTGATCGTGTGCTTGACATCTGACTTATGGAGATTATGTGAAAATAACTACCTGGTGCTTAAAGATTTCTGGTGATTTGCTGATGAGTGCTGTCATTGTACGTGTCTTACTTAAGCAACCCAACCATGTAACTGAGGTTTCGTTGGGGCATCCTTCCTTTCACAGCAGACCTCCCAGTCCTCTGGCTCTTAAAATTTTTTTCTGTGATGTTTCCTGAACCTGAGATGTAGGAGCTGTGTTGTAGATTCATTTACTGAGGCCAGGAAACTTACAGACAGTGGTTTTCTGCATTTTGAACAACTGTAGTATCCATCTGCTGCAAAAAAGATGCTTCTTTGATGAGGAGTAGAAACTACACTTATCTGTGGATATGAGGATAAATGTACAGATTGTAGTTGTAAATTATACTGGCTTGAGAAAGTGGGAGTAGTAGGTTCTTTTCCAGGATTTGTGATCCTTCCAATCCATGAGTAGCAGCCTAAGCTTAGAGAACCACACTTTAATTCTCTTCTAGTTAGACAGATGTTGGTTGTCACCAGGACATAAGTGCCATTATTGCCATTGCAAGTAATCCTTCAACTGATTAATGGTTAATGACAATGTGGCATATGTACATGATATATATGCACTATTGAGCTGTAAACCAAAATGAAATTTGCAGGTAAATGGAAGGACTTAGAAAAGATTATATTAAATGGGGTGATACAACCTCCAAAGATGAATTCTGTATGCTCTCTCTTATCTGTATTTCTGAGATCCAAAATTTCAGATATGAGCATATTATATAGTGTAAGAGCAGGTATCATTATGATATTTATTCAGTAATAACATATTTTCCCTGAAAGATGATGTTAGGCACAATGACAGACCTGGGATCATTACTGAGACCCAGAGTGACTATATTTAATCTGTTTCAAGAGTTATATGTGTGTGTGTGATGTAAAAAAGACATGTCATAAGTTATCATTATTCTAAAGTATAAATTGATTTCTTAGGTAGATTTCAATATCACACCATTATAATGTTTAAAGTAGATTAAGAGCACTTTATTAGTGTAGGAAATATTTACCATATATGTCATACAGAAACATAAATACCAGATGGCAGAGATTTAAATATCAACAGTACATAAAATATGCTGAAAATTGCTGAATTTATGTCATATTTTGGCAAGTTTTTCCAACATAGACACAAAGCATAATGTAGGTAATAAAAATCATGATATTTAAATATATGATACTTAATAGTTGCATTGATGAAAACTTTTATGTTGAAATGCAATGAATAAGTGAACAATGAAATAAATGGGTGAAAAATGAAGAAATAGTTAATAATAAAGTAGGACACATAGTCTTCTAGGTGGGAAATGAGCCTATTTATAGCAACAACAGAAGGGTGTGCATTCAGCTATGACTTAGGGTTTTCATCTATCAGTTTCGTTTAGAAAATGAAGAACCCTGTTTAGAAAGCAAAGTGTGGTGGTTTAAAAGAAATAGCCCCTAAAGGGAGTGGCATTATTAGGAGTTGCTACCTTGTTGGAGGAAGTGTGTCACTGTAGGGGCAGGCTTTGAGGTCTCTTTGCCCATGCTTTCCTCAATGTGACACTCAGACCTCTTCCTGTTGCCTGAAAGATATAAGACTCTCAGCTACAGCCATAGCACCATGTCTGCCTGCTCTCTGCCATGACTTGCTGGACGTCCTTCTTTCTATGTGTTCTTTGTATTGGTTAATGAATAAAGAAACTGCCTTGGCCTTGAAAGGGCAAAATTTAGGTAGGCGGGGAAAATTAAACAGAATGCTGGGTGGAAGAAGGCAGAACCAGAGAGACGCCATGGAGCCGCCAGAGTCAGACATGCTGACTCTTTGCCAGTAAGCCACTGGCACGTGGTGAAACACAGATTAATAAAAAAAATGGGTTAAATTAAGATGTAAACATTAGTCAATAAAAAACTAGAGCTAATGGAAAAAACAGTGTTTTAATGAATACAGTTTCTATGTCATTATTTCGGGTGTAAACTAGCCCGGTGGCCAGGACAAACAAAGGGCCCCCACTCCTTTTCAACATCTTGCCGTGATGACAATGGACTGGAAACCGTGAACTGTAAGTGAGCCACCACAATTAAAAGTTTTCCTTTATAAGAGTTGCCATGTTCGTAGTTTCTCTTCACAGCAATAGAAACCCTAAACAAGACAAACTGAGGTGAAAGCTTTTGTACTTCTATTAGGAAAACATGTTTCACGAGGGACAATCCAATACAACATATCAAAACATGTAACATTACATTTTAAAATACCTTTTAATATTAGCTAGATTCATACATTAGCAAATCCTATGTTTAAAACAATGAAGATTGGAGTTGGAAAGATGACTCAGTGGTTAAGAGCCCAGACTACTATGGCTGAGGATTCAAGGTCAGTTCCCAACACCCATGCCAAGAGGATCACAGCTATGTGAACCACCAAGCTCCAAGAAGTCCTATGTCCACCACGAATGCCACATGCATAATTAAAACAAAATGTAATATTAAAATAAAATTAAACAAATAATATAATGTGAAGCATTTCTTGTTTGCTTGTTTGTTTTAAGATTAGTTCTTGTTGGCCTGAAAGTCTATGTAGACCAAGCTGGTCTCAAACTCACAGACATCTGCCTGATTTCTGTCTCTGGGATTAATGGCTTGTACCACCATTGCTAGCCCAAATGTGATTTTCTTAAGTTGTATAGTTAAATGGTTCTGGGAATGCACATGCTCTTTATTAAGAAAATAGTAAACTTGAGAATTGTATTAACCTATGTGGAACATAGGTTACTAAAATAAAGCAGTTAACAAAATGTATTTACACTATACACAGATTCTTGTAAATACAGTGGACAAATGTTTAACATGAAATTTCTATTATATATCTAGTATATATATGATGAAAATAATATAATTCAGCTTTTACTAATAATTTTAGAATTTTTTTGCCTTTTCTATTGATCTAATGAAACATTAAAAGCTAAAATTAAGACCTTCTGAAGGGATCTATTATATTTAAGAAAAAGAGATTACTCACATAGTTTCTATGGTAGAATAATTATTATTTCATTACAATATCAGAAACAATCAATATGACTCTAACTATGCCACAACTTAAGTTATTACATTGCTACACTATGCCTTAGGTATAGTTATGAATTTTCCACAGTGGAATCTCCTCACCACTTACCTCCCAATGGACACTCAGCTAATGACTGACTTTGTGTGAAAAATTCCAATGGTTAAATCCTCATTCTTAAACTGTCCCTGACCTAGTTAGTGGGGTTTTTGGGAGGTTGTTTAGTGTTCCTCGGGAGGGTGGACTTTCTTGAGGTATGCGGAGGCGTGCTAGGGGTTGAGGGATGGGGGGGGGACGGGGGAGGGGCAGGAGGAAGGAATGAAGGAAGGAAGGAAGGGAGGCAACAGGAAAGGAAAGGAGGAAAGGAATTAAGTTCAGCAAACGTTCCTTCCCCCCTCCCTTCCCTTCCCACCTTCCCTTCCCTTCCCTTCCTGCTCCCTCTCTCTCTCATGCTCTGATCTCTCTCATCTCTCATCTCTCTCTCTCTCTCACCCCTCCATCTCTCATCACTCGCGTCTCTCTAATCTTTGGTCAACTTGACAGAAGTCAGTGTTATCTGGAGAAGAGGAACCTTAATTGCTGAATTGTTTCCATCAGGTAGTCTGTAGGCAAGTTGGGGAGTGGGGTGTTTCTTATTAAGATTGATGAGGTTCAAGCTCACTCTGAACTTGCTGCCACTCCTGAGGATGCCCTCAGCAGAATATAGAAGCAAGGTGATCAAGACCTGGGGAGCAAGTCAGTGTGCAGTACATTGTTCCTCCAAGGTGTCTGCCTTGGTTCCCAGATCCAGGCTTAAGTTCCTGCCCTGACTCATCAGTGATCAGTGGCTATAGGGACATGTAAGATACATGAACCGTTTCTATGTTGCTTCTGGTCCTGGTGTTTACCACAGCCACAAAGACATTAAACTAAGACACCCCACCTCTGAAATCCCCCCAGTCTCTTAAAATTGATGGTCTATTTATTATTATTGGGATGTAACTGGGTAGGATATTGCTATTCATCTTACCACGGTTGATGTCTTTCTCTTTTGATTTTTATGTAACTGAGGAGTTCTTTGCTGAAAATATGAAAGCAATTGTGTGTTGACGTGAAGGCTATTTGTGTCCAGTGTTAACTGATTTGTCGTATATCTAAACACGTGCCCATTTTTATAAATTATGACCACATATTCCTTTTCTGTATAAAGAAACTGTCTTTCAGATGAAGTAATCTGACTAT
This sequence comes from Arvicola amphibius, assembly GCF_903992535.2. Taxonomy (NCBI): domain Eukaryota; kingdom Metazoa; phylum Chordata; class Mammalia; order Rodentia; family Cricetidae; genus Arvicola; species Arvicola amphibius. The sequence continues at coordinate 158,067,785 of NC_052051.1, forward strand.
TGCAAAACAACAATTAAGCATCCTCTATTGGGTAAATTTCTGACAAATGGATTCGTGTTTATAATTTAAAAATTAATGTCAGACAGTTTCAGAAAAGAAAGTCTCCAGTCAGCTCTTTACAAGGAGATTATTATTTCAACAAAAAGTGTAATAGTATGATGAATATTTAATATCATATTATAATATGTTAAATCTACCACTTTGTTATAAGGAATGACTAGGCTGGTGCATAGTGCACTTTCCAGGGAATGGAGTCAATAGTGGAGAGTAGGTGAAAGGTTTGAGCATGTTTCCTCCTCCAGGGAAGCAAGGAAAATTATATAAAATTACACAATCTGTGAGTTATTAACCCTCTCTCCTTCCGTATCTTCTTCCACCTTCCCGTTCTTGTCCACTCAAACCTTTGCTTGGGTTCAACTGTATCATAAAGAAATTTAATATTTGAAAATTATTTGCAACCGACTCTTAATGCTGACATAGTCATTTAGCCTGCATCACCCGGAAGGTTCTAAATGCATGGGTACGTAGATTAATAATATATATTAATGACTACTTTCAGTTTTTCAGGAAAAAGCAATTATTTTTATTGAAGTAAACTTATCTTCAATTTTTATTCACTGAGGATCTCACTTTTCACATTCTAGAGTAATGTAGACTTTGGGAAAGTGTGGGTTCACAAGAGCCTGGTATGAGACTCAAAGCAGCAGTCACGTAGAATTTAGGCTCTCTGGTAACCATATATATATGATTACATATTATATTATATATGTCACCCATAGTTGGAGACTTTGCTATTGTTTCCCGAACTGCACATCAATAATTAATTGCTTTGATTTTGATTTTACAATCATTGTAGTTTATATTTGTTGGTGAGAATGAATGCAATCTGTTTGCTACATGGAGGTAGGGAGATTGTTGTCTTGAACTGTCAGCATTTGCAGTAGTCCAGTCACAAGCTCCAGGCAGCTTGGCCTCTTAAGGCTTGGCACAAATCTTTGCTTACTGCAGGTTCTTCTATTGGAACTTGGAATGTTCAGAAGCAAAGCCAAATATTGTACCTTTGTCAGAACAATGTGTCTAAACTAACCAGAGGCTGCAGACACGCATAAATCAGTCACAAACCAAACTCTGAACCAAATGTGCAGGGCCTAATAATAACTCCAGTGCAAAGCCATCCAACATCCTCCTCGTTATAATTTCGATGTCTAATTGCCCACAATGAATAAATCATCATGCAGCTGAGTCAAAGCAGACGTAAGGATGGCGTAAAAGTGGACAAAAATTCCTTGGAGTGGAAACTGAATTAGGTGTCTTGTGATGTGGTGCACATCACAAAGGAGGAATGAAATTATCTCCACCTGTGGAAGAAAATGTGTACATAACTTTCATTCCATATTACAGTCTTCAATGGTGGGGAGTTACAATTTTATCACAAGTTTTGCAGAGAGATCTAATAATTGTGTGATATTAAATTGAAGTTTGTAAGCAGTGTTAATATGATACACAGATTCAGAAATATATTTATTTTCTAAAGCTGAAAGCTTTTGTGAACAATTGTGTCAGAACAGAGAGTTTCGAAAACATTGATCTTTTTTCTTTTTATTTATTTATTTACTTTTATTAAAAATTTCCACCTCCTCCTCTCCTTCCATTTCCCTCCTCATCCTCCCACTCCCCCTCCTCCTCCCTTTCCAGTCCAAAGAGTAGTCAGGGTTCCCTGCCCTGTGGGAAGTCCAAGGTCCTCCCCCCTCCATCTCCATCCAGGTCTAGGAAGGTAAGCATCCAAACAGACTAGGCTCCCACAAAACCAGTACATGCAGTAGGATCAAAACCCAGTGTCATTGCCCTCGGCTTCTCAGTCAGCCCTCATTGTCCTCAAAACCAATGCAAAGATGGTAAGAGACATGAAGAGAAGTTGCACAAATCTATATCTGGAATTAGTTTGGTAAACATTTTTTTTCATTAAAATGTCATTTATTCTTAACTGCACAATCTACGGGTCATTTTAGTTTATAATATGATAGCAGAAAAATTTTATTTGAAGGAGAAATTGTGACACCAATATTGGTGGTTTGATGTGTTTATAATTTTTTAAAGACTTGGTTGCATGCATGGGTGTAGACATGAGCTCATGCATGTTTCAGGGTGGACATTCCTGTGCTAACATGAGGTCAGAAGAATATGTCATATCCTTATATGCAGCGTGTTAAATGGATGCTGAGCTGCTACCTCTGGTCCTCATTGCTGCTCAGCCAGTGCTCCTAATTGCTAACTTATTCCTGTACACCCATATTTTATAACTGTTGCTATTCCTGCTCAGTGATTACAACACCGCCATATCAAATGACAGTATTAAGCAATATATTTTAAACCTGCTTTTGATATCTAAAACTCAACACTTTATTATGGTTTATAGTTGCTGTTTCTGATAAACTAGTGTTGCTGTCCTTCATCATTAATGCTGAAAAAAGTGAAATTCATTAGAAATGGAAACCATTGTCACACTTCAGTGAGAAGCTGGCATCGCATAAACACTGCAGTGCTGGAGGAATTTGTACTCTATGTGGTCTGCAAAGGAGCATATATCCAGTAAGCAGAAAGTAGTACTGGTGCCTAGGAAGTTGGCTTAGTGCGATGGAGCTACTATGAAATCAAGAGAACCTAATTTCACATCCCAGGACTCATGTAAAAGTGTGGATGTGCACATCTGTCATCACAACTGTCTGCCCAGATGCCTAGACCAGTGGGAGCTGCTCCCCAAAACAGAGAAACAGAGGAAGCCACCTACAATCCTTTTCTGGCCTCTGCATTTGCAATTGTGGCTACATAGACAGCAGTTCACTAACACACACACACACACACACACACACACACACACACCAACTCTACAAACAAAAGTAGTGCCTGGTTCCTTAGCTTCTGATATGGAGGTGTTATAAAAGAGTGCATTAACGAAGTTAGTTGGAGGAGGCCAGCTTAAGATCTATGAAATATGCAGTGAAAACATATAGAATACCAAGAATATGGTTAGGGGACAAGGAAGGATTAAAGGGTGGGAGCAGTCACAGTATGGTATGTATTCGAATGGATATGTCATTATGCACCCATCCACTTTGTGCTGTAAGAAAATACAAATCAATTAGCCAAGGATAAAATGAATGGGAAAATTAAGGGAATGAAGAGGATCTAGTGCTGGCTAGGAGGAGAAGGATGAACATGCGCCTCCCTTTCCAGGACTCTGTTCAGCTGCATCCAGTCAGCATGGTAATTAGAATTCCAAGTTGAATCTGTGAGGGAATTGGAATGCTCAGAGCAAGGCTGTTTCTCAGACAATTTTCAGAGCCCAGTGGGAGTCCTGAGTCAATGGTTTAAGCTCAGGCTCAGTACAAATTGATGGGGTACTTACTGGTAAGCAATAAGCCTGGGTAAAAAAGGACATAGAGGGAAAAGGGGAGCCACCCAAAAAGGCCTCAAAAATCTAACCCAAGATGTTTCTAAAAATTGGCGTAGGGGGCTGGCAGAGCATAGGAAATCCTCTTAACAAAATTAATCATGATGAGCATTGAATGAAACCAACTGAGTTTTCTATTATGCAAACCTTTGTGTGCGATATGAAATCACAGTGTATCTGTCTACCAAAAAAGATATAAATCGCATAGATATGTTTATAATAGTGTGGAACTTCTCTTAATTTTTCATCCAAAACAACAGTCAAAGATTAATAAGCCTTAATTTCTTAGGAAAGTTTTAATAAGTCATTATCATCAAGGCTCATAATCGTTTAACCCAAGAAATAAGAAGAGGAGATTCAAATGTCCTCATCTTCTTCTTCCTCTCTCTCCTTTTCCTCACGTGTCTGCAGAAAGTCCTGTTGATTTAAAGGTAAAGGACAGGACAAAGCAGAAATGGACAAATCAGATGAGCGTGTTTTGTCGGGAGTGGGATGTGCAAAGTGTCTGAATGTGTGTGTCACCATGCCCTGTGAGCTCTGGGGTGAGAGAAGTTTGAATCACTTTTAAGATGATTTGAGGGAAACAAAAAGGAAGGGAACATGAGGAGACCAATGCTGAAGCTCACAGTCAGATTCTAAGTGTGGTCCTAAGCCCACGTTTGCAAGCACACTGTTCCTTCTCTCTGTTTCTCAATGCCTATGATGATTGTGTGGCTGACTTAATCTACCCATTACCTCTGATTCATTGCCTCTGAAAGGCAGCTAGTTGAAATATTAACTTCCCAGAATGATATGTTCTATTTCACAGTTGATTTAATATTTAAATTAATACTACTTTTTTGTTTATTTGAAGAAAGAAAAGACTGACAGTATGATTGGACACTTTATGGACTTCAGCATTAAAGCAACAGCTGCAATACTAAAACATCTTAATTATGGAACTGAAACTGTTTATGAACTTAGGAGCCAGACAATCTGTTTAGATCTTTTATTTTATAAAATATGGATTTTAGAATAAGTAAACAGTATCATGCTTGTAGTGTGTGTCTGTCTTTCACTCTCTGTTTCCTAACACTGCATACCAGTCTCACTGAGGTCCTCTGCTCAAGGTTCATTTACTTCCCTGGAGTTAGTCCTCAGGTGTAGGAGTGCTGAATCACTAGGGTAGGTGAAGTTTCTGTGAAGTGTGGTACAGGCCTGCCACCTTGTGGATAAAACAAACAGTTGCAAATTCATACAAGATAGCAACAGACAATTGTCCTTAAATACATTTTATGTTCATTGCTGTTAGTTGTAGAGATGTATGGATAACCTATGAAAACTGTCATTTTTCTTGTACAAAAAGATGGAAAATTGACTTTTTGATGAATATTTTATTCCCCTTTTGAGAATTCTCTAGTTTTCACAAACAGTGTGCATATATGAATATAAAAATATTGTATATTTTTTCAAAAAGAGATAAACAGTATAATTTTCCCAAATACCAGAAATAACCTTTGGACAAAACCTAGAAATAACTCATGCTTTGACATACATATTTTCTGTACATTTTTTCATGGTTTGTTTGTGTAGTAAACTCATTATTTGAGAAATTGCATCCAGATAGATATGCTCACACACTCAACTGTATTTACTTAGACATCAAGAATGCAGCTATTATAATAGTTTTTACCATTACAGACATAACTCTTAAATTTTTAAATCATTGCTTTCCATTTTAAGCAATAAACGGGATTATTTAAAGTAAACAAAGGCTTATAAGTTCTTGACAACGAAACTTTTCTGACTGTTCAGCTCCTATTTGACACAGAGCCTCAGGACTTACGAAATGGACATAGGGGATCTATAGCTCACAGGGCATTTCTTCCTCTTCTTCAGTGAATTTTGTTCACTGAATTTTGTTTCTACATCATTTCTTTTGAAGTAGTTAAAAAAATACTCAGTGAATAAAATTTAAACTACATTGAAGGTACCTATAATTAATTCACAGTCTAGGTATATTATTTGTTTTTCTAAAAATTTTGAATTTTTTTATTACAATAAAAGGCAACATTATCACTTCTATCAATCCCCAACTGGACAGGATTTCAACACCTTGAATTATATATATATATATATATTATATATAATAAATATATATTATATATTTATAATATATATAATATATATGGTAAAAACAGATAAATTTTTTTCTAGATTAGACATTATTGTCTTTTAGAGATGGATCTAGAATATTTGAATATCTGTTGTTACAATTTTATAACAGAAAATAAATATTATTTTCATGCTCTTGTTAAAGTATAAAACAGAATATCAGAAGTAATTATGTACATGTAAGCTATGGTCTTTTAAGATCTATACTTTTATTTTAACGCATATATGCTAAAAATTTAAATTTGTCTTGGTATTTAATATGTATAAATTCTATTTTTGCTGTTCTTTTTCTAGAATTGAAACATGATATCTTAAATTGTGGCAATATATTAAAGATATAAAGATAACCAGAAATCTTGCTTTGAAGATGGTCCAATAAGCATTGTTACTTAGTGAAAGTTGGAGATCTCTCAAAAAACAATGCTTACTTTACAATTAACAAGTGAGATGGCATTTAATCCACTTCTATTGATAATATGTATCCCCTCTACATCACAATATTATTTTCCTTTATCATTTAATCCACTACTATCGATAATATGTATCCCCTCTACATCGCAATATTGTTTCCCCATATATCAGTTTTCTGATACAAGGTAGTTATGTAGCCAAGTGTGACCTTGACCTCTTGACCCTCTTCTTGCTGTTTCTCTGTCACATTGTTTAAGTACCCAGCCAATACATTTAGCTTTATACCCTTGTACCTTAGTTTTCAACATTGTCTCCATACAGTTCTTAGTAAGACAGCGGCATGCATTTATCACGTTGGCCAGCTCACAGGTCATGTTTGAAGAGGTATGCTGGGAGTTTGGGAGTGGCCTGCCGATACACCATGCCAGTTATCGGAGTGCCCTACAATTCATACTCAATGAGCTTTTGTCTTAGGACCATCATTCCTCTCAGGCCAAAGCAAAGCTCCTCCTGAGGACACTCTCGGCCCTAGCCCACAGTGTCCTAATAGATCATTGCAGGTGTTTTTTTCTATTTACAAAATATAATTTTAGTTCAGGTACTAACATGTTATAAACCTGTTTTACAGCCATGATAACGTTTATCACCTTTTTTTTAATTTTCTACTTATTTGCTTGTGCTTTGTATAACCATTCTATTGGGATAATATTTTTTGACATTTATCTGTATTTATAGCATTCTCAGTAAAAGCAAGACACATATAATAACTGAAAAGATGTGTGGATTAATAGTTTCACAATTAGGAAGCAGGAGACACGGATAGAATCATATCTTTGCTACTCAAAATATCAGTCTGAACACTCTTAGCAACACACTATTAACATTGCATCATGTACAACGGAAAATTCTCTTAGCCATTCTGGCTGGTTTAAGATGTTGTCTCGGAGTCAATACTCAAGTATCTTAAAAGTGTTTTTTAATTTGTATATAACTATAAACCAGAACAACTTATCAATAACACCTTATACACAAACAAATTTTGCAGTCACTATAATCTATTTGCAGAAAATGTTTTTATATTTTGAGTACAAATTCTGACAACATTTATTATCTATATAGAAAACCATACCTGTTCTATAAAACCATTAGGAACTTCAGTTTACTTCCAAATTAAAATATAATGTTTTGCAAGAATATATCACATTATTAAATTTTGCATTATAACAGATTTACACAAATCACTAATCTAATAAAGTGTTAAGCATAGTACTTTCGAAAGGTCTGTCATAGGTTCTATGTTTTTTATAGCTTTTTCAGATCATATTCCATGTATTTTAATCTTTATTAAAGAACCTAGAATAGATTCCAAGTGTGGGAAATAAAAATACTAGGAAAGCCAGAGCAGGGAGCAGGTGGAACCACTGTCGTATGTACTTTGGTGAGCTTATGTGTACCAAACACCTGCCAGGACATATGGGGTGAAACAAGATCACTGGAGTGGAGTTGCATGTATGTGTGAGCCACCCTGTGAGTGATGGGAACTGGATACAGGGCCTGTGAAAGTCCCTCTCTCTCTCTCAGTCACTCAATCCTCTATTCTCTCAGCTTTACTACTTGTTTTCATAATTCAGCAAATTTCCTCATAAAAATTTATTATATATATGAAAATATTCTTAGTTGCCTTATGCAAAATATTTTCCTGACCATATTAAATTGCAGAAACGAATTTCCCTAAGTATATGAAAAACATAGTTTTGAAAAATCTAAAGTTTGTTATGGTTAAAGTGTTAGATAATATCGATCATTAAGTATTTTTTATTTTTTTAATTTTTTGATCATTAAGTATTAATGACTGATTTCAAACATCCCATACGTGGCATACTTTTAATATCCAATTTCCTGGAAATACTGCTACAAAAGAGAAACAAACTAGAAAAGTCCATACAAAAATTAAACTTAATGAGGTACACACTGATTATAAAGATTAAGAAATGATCTAAAATGTTTCTATAAACTATAATCTACTGTGCAGTATTTCTACAAACTAAGTAGATCTTTTTGCTTTAATAATAATAATTAAAAAATGTATCTTTTCTGTTATCAACATCACATTGAACATTTTTATTTGCTCTCACTCCCATCACATCTTCCTAATTCTCTGTTCATATTTTATGCCACATTGAAGTTCTAATTTTTACTCCCATTACCTAAATGTGTATTGTATTCTGGAAATTAGTTATTATGCTGTTACTAGACTATGCAAATCACATACAGACTAGAGACAGTCTCTCTCTGTCTCTGTCTCTCTGTATGAGAGGATGAAAAAGAATATGTATTTTCTTATTTTCTTGATGTTGTTGAAGATGAATTTTCTGTTGCTTCTGGATTTCTATATATTTTATTTTACATAAGCTAAAGTGTTGTTATGGGTTCTGTTTAATATATATTTTCTCTCAATAGTACTTTCCATGCATATTTTAAAATATACTCACTTTGATTAATGACTTGTATAGTAAATTTAAATTTATGCATGTAGAATTACTGCATAAAGCCAGCAAATGCCTAGGGAAAGTACATGAAATTTTCTGAGTTTTATGTACTGGAGACAATGGAGTCTCCGTGGCCTTCTGGTAAGCTGAACCTCCAGTCGCCAAAAGTAATGATTGTTGTGGCAACCTTTCTGAGAAGCAAGTGACATGTCATATTAAATGCACATCCTAACTTCCATCACGGTTCTACTTTCAGTGACCATAATGAAGCGCGAAAGGCACCGGATATGACATTCTTCCTTTGTAATGCTCTCTCTCTCTCTTTCTCCCTCTCTCTCTTTTCTTCCCTTAGCTCCTTGTGAAGGCAACACATTCTTCTGCCACAGTAACATGTGTATCAACAACACTCTTGTCTGCAATGGGCTCCAGAACTGTGTGTATCCCTGGGATGAAAACCACTGTAAAGGTAATGGAAACAGAGCAATAGAGTGGGAAGGAGGTGTTTCTGCAGCAGTCATACAAAACAGAGGGTGTGGTTTTGTCTGTCTTTGTGTATGTCTTATAGTCGGTTTGTAAACAGTTGATTCCTCGGTGTGTTCCGAGATTTCCTCATTCATACTGAAAGGGACTCTCCTTACAGTTTAGGACACTCACTAAAGAGACCTGCAGAGAACCTGGAGAGCCAAGGGGAGAGAAGAGTAGCTACCTCACTTCTCTATGACACCTTTCTACTTTATTACATTTCTTTTATTTTCATCGATTCCAGCTTTTTTGCACATAGTATAGATATAAAATATTTGGAAGGATCATTTCTGTTTTCAATTGAAATTTTTCAAAATTATTTTTTTTCTACCCTATGAAAGAGTTCCCTGCCCTGTGGGCCAACCCACAACCAACCTATAGTTATTTAAATAGGACTTGTTGTCTGGGTTATGTTCCAGTTTAGTTAACATGAAGAAACAATTCATTATTAGAGTCGAATGTTAATGCCAATTCAAAGGAAGGTAAATAAGAAACACATTTCTGTAACATAATTAATAAAAACCAGAGACAGATATTGGGGTTCAACCTGAAGGACAAGAAAACAACAGCCACTGGATCTTACCTCTTCCTCAATCAGAAATGGCGATTCTGCCTCCAAGAATCCTCAGAACGGGACTGTGTGTCTGAAATCTGTCTCCTCCCGTCTTATATTCCTTTCTAAAGTTGGGATTAAAGGCATGTACCGCTACTGCCCGGTTTCTATGGCAAACTAGTGTGGCTGCTAGGATTTAAAGGTGTGTGTCTCCACCGCATGGCCTGTAAGGCTGACTGGTGGGACTCTTCTACTCTCTGATCTTCAGGCACGCTATATTTATTAAATACAAATGAAATATCATTACACATTCCCACTTAAATTTTAGGATGATCTATTAAAATACTTTCTGCAAAGAGAATCAGGGAAAACCTGCTCAGTATCCATTGACCTAATAAATCAGTGAGAGGAGTTTGTCCAGTGAAAACTATTTTGATAATTAGTGTTAGTCATGAATTCAGTCTAATGAACCCCCAGTGAACAGCTAGGAAATTAAAGGTTTTCTGAATCATCCCACACCTTAGTGTTAGGGAGTAGCCATCAACATTAGTTTGTTGCATGCAAAAGAATATGATAAAAATATCAAAATAAGAGGACGATCATGAAAATTCATTATAAAAACACACTGTGTCTTTTCTAGAGAGTAAAACCATCTTTGAAATCTTAGCTAATCTTCTTGTGATAGCAAAGCTTACTTCTTATGACAGCTCATAATTTACTGGGGTTGGTTCTCTGTCTCAGCATATCGTATAGCCTAAAGGAACATTCCATCTGTCCTTGAAATGAATCACATTTGGTCTGTGGACGGTATTTATGACTCCACATCTGGTATACTCATAAAGCATTGTATAAGTCATTTCTTTTTCTGTATCTTCTGCAGGACTAAAAGAATATATTATCATTTTCTTTATCATATAATATTGGATGACCTCCTTTTCTACCTACATTAGTAAAACTTTTATTTCACCTGTCTTTGAATTCATGAGTTTTCATACCGTCCCCAAAATGAACTTCCTTAGAACATTTGATAATCTAAAGGTTTAGGAACATTTTTTTTGTCGTAAAGTGTATTTGTTTGCATCCTACTTTCTTTGAATGTCTTTCTGCACTTCTTTCTTTAGCTCATTCTACTTTCTATATAGGAAATGTTTACTACTATTGATGTATAATTTAATATTAATTTTTATCCATTCTGACTGTCTCTGTTGTTTCATTATGTTATTTAATTTATTAATCTATAATGTCTATTTTCCATATTGGGTTCATACTGTTTGTCATGTTTTGTTTTAATAGGTTTCATACCTTTTCATCTTTTACAGTCTCTTTTACCCTAAGTAGAATATATTTTACTGTTACATTTCCTTTTTAGTGTTTTTCAATATTTTCATTTTTTATTTTTTCTGTGTTGGCTTAGGAGCTTACAACACACCTTAACTTTTCAGTATATTTTCTTTTTTCTTTAGGCTGGCATTTCTAATGAAATAAAGAATTTTTCCCTGTGTGTGTGTATATATATATATATATAATAGTAATGAATATATACATACATATATATATATATATATATACATCTTATACAGATTTCACCCATTATTTTACAGATTATACTTATGTATCTTACAACCTCAACAGAACATTGTAATAATTACTCCATTGTATCATTCTATTTTCAGGATAGAAACAGAATAAGGGAAGACTATATCAGTACTCTTTGCCATAAACTCTTCCTGCTTTTTGTTTCTGTTTCAGGGAATTATATTTGGAGATTTTCCTTACCAATGTGTCCTCTTTTAATGTAAGCAATGGTTTCACTCCCAGAAAATTCAGTTCAACTACTGTTACCAGAAACCACATTTCTACAAAGTGTAGGCTTTATAATACAATGATGCACAGAGCTCTCTGTGTTTTTTAAGAAACAAATTGAGTATAAAGAAAGAATTCTTATGAATTTTATGTATACTTACGTATGTCCATCTCCCTCTCTTGTCTTTCCTGCCTCCCTCCCTCCTCCCTCCCTCCCTCCCTCCTCCCTCCCTCCCTCCCTCCCTCCCTTCCTTCCTTCCTTCCTTCCTTCTTTCTCATTTGCCATTGCCCTGGCTTGCTTATGTGCCAGTCAAAGACCTTTTAGTCAAAGGCCAGTCTTGTGATTATTGATTCATTTTTTTTCATGTAGTTAAATTTGATGATAATTTTGTTTCAGTTTTTAAAGCAATATTACTAGATAGTGAATTTAGGTGTAGAGTTATTTATGTGATCTTTAATTTGATTTTGCTTGTAGTACTTTTAATCTGTGAGCACTTGCTTCTCTGACCTCCAATGACCATCAGTCACACCATAATCTGTATAGACCCTTTCTCTGGGTGTATCATTTCCCCTTTGCTGATTTCTTTATTTTCTTTTCCTCTATATTTTCAAAAGCTCTTCTAATCGTATAAGTCTGAATGTGTCTTTTACATTTATTCTGCTTGAACCTTTTTGAATTTGAAGATGAGTTTTATCATTTATATAGGAAGTTTTAAACTTTTGATTAAAAAAGGTAGTTGTTCTATGCTCTCTTTTCTCTTCCTATGTGCTTTTGGCTGATTACTTGATAACCTTTTCTGTTGCTATCTTCACTTCTCTGCATATTTTTTCCAGAAGTCTTTTTTTGTTTGTTTTGTTTTGTTTTTCGAGACAGGGTTTCTCTGTGGCTTTGGAGCCTGTCCTGGAACTAGCTCTTGTAGACCAGGCTGGTCTCGAACTCACAGAGATCCGCCTGCCTCTGCCTCCCGAGTGCTGGGATTAAAGGCGTGCGTCACCACCGCCCGGCTTTTCCAGAAGTCTTATTCCTCCATCTTTGGCTTTGCAGATGGAGCCTTGAGGCATTATGTACAACTTGCCTGAAATACAGCAGATGATTTGGAAGAGGGAGAGAGTCACTGCTTAAATCCCGTAGATGATCACTCTTCCTGGAGAATTCTCACATTTAAGTTTAATTTTACAGAATGTATTAATTCCTTTCATACCTCTGCACGACTGCCTATCTGCAATTATCCTTTCAAGCTTCTGTACATGTAGGATCTCTTCTGAGCACATTCTCTCTCCCATGCCTCTGAGTTCTTTTCTCATAGATGCCTGCTGGCTGTCCACTGATAGGAAAATGCCCAGACCTTCATTATACCAGAGTTTTCCTGGTCAATTTTTATAATAATTTTTGTTTGAGAAAAATATGCGCAAGTTCTTATGCTTCCATTCCAAAAATATCTGCTGTGGTTTTGTTTTGAATTATTCTCAGTATCAAAATGTTGTGGTTCCTATAACTTCAGTTTTCCTTGTCAAGCAGCAATAAAGAAAGGCAGAGACATTCATTTCTGGTTTGGGATTTAGAGATTCTCTTATGACTAAGAGGAGAAAATAAATTAGAGTTCAGGAAATTATCACATCTTTCAAAAATGATGTTTTATAAGTATTATGCAAATTTTAGCAGGTATATATATTTGTACACACACATTACAAATATGTATGCAGGTATGCATTCAAAGTAGGACGTGAACAATAAGATAGTCGTTTATATGAATGAAAAATAGGGCCTCGTGAAAACAGAATTTGTATTTTGAAGCATTGTTGTGTGATAATTTAGGGTTGTGAGAGTTGTATGCTCAGCCCATTTTGTTTTAAGTTTTGGATTTGCATTTGGAAGGCGATATTAACGTGTGGTGGGTTGTTTCTCCTCTTGTCTGTCTGTTGTTTTTACTCTCTCCTACCTACAGAAAAGAGGAAAACCAGCCTGCTGGATCAGCTGACCAACACCAGCGGGACGGTCATTGGCGTGACTTCCTGCATTGTGATCATCCTTATTATCGTTTCTGTCATTGTACAGATCAAACAGCCTCGTAAAAAATACGTCCAAAGGAAGTCAGACTTTGACCAGACCGTTTTCCAGGAGGTGTTTGAGCCTCCTCATTATGAGTTATGTACGCTCAGAGGAACTGGAGCCACGGCTGACTTTGCAGATGACTTTGAGAATTACCATAAACTGCGGAGATCATCTTCCAAATGCATTCATGACCATCACTGTGGATCCCAACTGTCCAGCGCAAAAGGCAGCCGCAGTAACCTCAGCACAAGGGACGCTTCCATCTTGGCAGAGATACCTACCCAGCCAGTTAAGCCCCTCATCCCACCCGTGAACAGAAGGAACATCCTGGTCATGAAACACAACTACTCGCAAGATACGGCAGATGCCTGTGACATCGATGAGATTGAGGAGGTGCCCACCACAAGCCACAGGCTATCCAGACATGAGAAATCCGTCCAGCGGTCAGTATCCATAGATATGTGATGGCAGCCATTAACTGAAGACGGAAATGATCGCACGGCATTGTGTTCTAGTCTGTCTTCATGCTCATTGCCCCTCTGAATGATAGTTGGAACCAGTATCCTCCTTTCCCCTTCTTTCTCTTCCTAGTGCTTTCTCTTTGTTTTTATATCCCATTCATGTGCATGAAGCATACATGTGTGTGATGACACATGTGCACACAAACCAAAGATATTTTGTTTATTTCTTTTATATACATAAACCATTTTTACAGAACACAGGACACTTCATTTAGAGTAGAGATTTATGCAACCAATATGCCTCCATATGGTCATAGTTGTTTCTGTGGTCAATATAGTTTAGGACATAAAATAATATTCTAATACTGTTGCCTTACCAAGATAACTCTACCATCTTATTGAATATTTTTAATTAAAAAATAAATACTTTGCAATAGAATCTATTTATTTTGGTAAGAAAATAAAGGTATATTTTCTCCATATAATGTAATATTTAGATTACAGTTATATTTTATAACATTGAATGAGAGAATATTATAAATTTTTATTTAAATATAGAAAAATTTGGAGACATTTTATTCATTTTTCTTTATACATATATAAAGTATTATGTGTTACATGTTAATATTTCTAAAATTAGTAAAAGTATTTGGGCAGAAAATTTGGATTTAGTAGCGACTTATTTTCAAAATTCCAATATGCATCTAGATTAATTATGTTGTGTTTTTCATGTTTACTATAATTTATCTAATTACATAGAATTTATGAATGTTTTCATTAAATCTAAAATATCTAAGTTGATTTAATATATTCGTGCATGCTGATGAAATTCCACTATTTTCATTGCTTTATTAACTTTAAGTATGCTTTTAAAGTAAATATATGTATTTGTATTTTGTGCAAATATTACTTTGTTGAATGAAATAGCCATAACATTCCAGGTTCTGCCTCATTGGGTCTCTAAGCAAACATGAATCTGAATACAACACAACTAGGGTCTAAAACGCAAACTCAAGGTAAGCAGACTCCCTTGACTCCTTCAACCCTTTGTCTGTTCTGTTTTGTTGCAACTGTCTTGCAGTATGTCAAAGAATGTGTTATTTATCCTTTATTTCTTAAGCTATGATTTTCATGACATTTCATATTTAGAAGTATAATAAATGCAATCATAACGGAGTGATTATTCTTAGTATACATAGCTTTATGACAAATTCTAGTATTCTTCAATCAAGTATTATTCAACTACAGAATAAACTAATATTTTCTTTGTAAGACAAAGATAATAAAAGCAATTAACTATCTTCCAAAGACTAGCTTGGGAAACCTATGCTTTTAAAAAAATTAAAATAAAACGTTTCACTCTTAAAGTCACTGAAGTGAATGCATTTGACTTGCAATTGCTGACATTATTTGGCTATATTCTATTCAAACATAACACCAAGTATTTGGTAGTATTTATACAATGTATGTGCTCTTAATTTTGCATGATTATTTAGCTTATCTCTTCAAAATTAACTGTGGCATGCTGATCAAATTTTATGAAATAAAATTTGAATGTTTTGTGTTTTAAAGGCCTCATAACCTTCAGTTGTGTACACGTGCACTTATCTGTCCTGAACGGTCACAGAGGCCTTACACCTTCACTTGGCAGTCTATGTTTATTTTACTCTAACTCATCTCCAATTAAATTTGCTTCACAGCTAATCTCCTCAAAATTCTTCGAGCCTATCAACTGTTCTTGAATTAGGAGAATGCATCCCATGCTCTGTATGACCTTAATAAGCTGGTGTGTTTGTTGAATCTTTTCCTTGGGGGAAAAATGTTTTAACTGTGCTTTGTTTCCAGAGAATCATTTATACAAACTTGGGGACTGTGAAAAGGGAGCTCTGTAGTGCATTGTGAAAAGTGGACATATTTCTAAATTCATTCCACTGCCTTGACCCAAACCTAAGAGTTACAGATCTGTGTTGTTCCTTCGGCAAGACACCCCTGCTGCTGCACAACGCTGTGTCCATTTCCTGATTTGGTTGCTGGTCACCAAGTGCTCCTTAGATTTTAAATACATTCTAAGATTTATGGAAACTTGAAGAAGAAATTAGTTCCTGATTACGACTACCCCAGCTTTACTTTGATCATCAATTTCACTTTTACTTGTGTGTTGTTCATGTCTTTGTTACATGATTGTACCTGTGTGATCTGTGAGAAAAGCCACAACTCTGGGTGAACCTTGTGTTCCATGTGCACTGTTTTCATTATATAGACTGCTTGAGACTAGTGCATTCCTGCGTGATTTTGAGCATACTGCTATGGGAAATGCAAAGGTGGATCATGGAAACACCAGCTAGACGTCCAGGGGACTGTACACACCCGTTGTTTCATTATAATTAAATGCAGTAAAACAATGAGTAAAATCTAGATTGCAATAAGACAAATCTCTCCCCTCTCTCACTCTGTCTTTCTCTCTTTGTCTTCCCCTTATTATTTCTATGTACCCCTGGTTTCCTTTTTGCTTTTATCAATGGAAGATACCAAGTTTCATAAATGCTTTTTTGAAATAAGGTATTTTACTAGTCACACCGTACAAAAGAATTTTGTTTGATTAAGCACTTAGCAATATGACTGAATTGACAGTTTGAGAAAATACCCTGCATGTCAGTACTGGATATTTAGGTTGGAAAAAAATGCCCTCTTTATTAGACACATTGTACAAAGCATGCATTCTCAAATACTGCTGTTACTCTTCCATTTCTTTGTGTCATATGCTTGCTACTTGTAACTTTTATATAATATATATATATATATATAAAATGTATAATAATTTTGTAATTTGAGTTAAGAGAAATGCTTTCTTCTGTTGTGATAAAAAGCAGAGTTATATGAGCACATGTTTTATTAATATAAACTCTTCCCACACTCTAGATTACAAGATATAAGTTAATATTGAGGCTTCCCTAGATATTTGATTTCTAACATCTTATGAATATGTTTGCCTTTTATATTAAGAGTCTAAGTCAATCCTTCAAAATCATAGAGCGTTTTATGACGACACTATGCCATTCTTACTTATCCATATATACATGGGCTTATATGCTTAATGGTTACAATAAGTTTCATAAAGAAAAGCTAAAACTCATAGTACACCTACGTTTTTTTGAATTCTATGACCCCCCCCATAAACAGTGAATGGATACCTTTTCAAATAAAGGGTTCATAGTCTTTGAAAATTAATTGTGAAAACTACAATTATAATAAATCTGCTTACTCTCTTCAAAATAAACAGATTCTCAAGAATAAAATAATTGGAACCTTCAAATAGCAAAGAAATCTGGTTGACTACAAATGCTTCTAGCATCTGGAGCAAGCTGTATGGTCTAAGTGGATATTCCTTGTCATATGTCCCTAATAGGAGGCCAATTTCTTTTGTGTTAGAATATAAACGAAATATCAAGTAAATGGAGATAAAGTAAACGGTTCTAGAAAAACTAAAGAAATACAGAAATTCTTGAATATTGGAAACGTGATCAACTTGCCTTGTAGAATACTTGCCGCACAAGAACTTATGTTCCAGGTGGGTTTGGTGGTCTATGTGTAATCCTTGCTCTCTGAAGACAGAGAAGGGAATTCCCAGGGCACACAATCTAACTCAGTGGTTCTCTGCTTGTGCATCACAATGCCTTTGAGGGTCAAACAAGCTTTTCACAGGGGTTTGCTAATATCGTTGGAAAACACAAATATTTACATTACAATTCATAACAGTAGCAAAATTACAGTTATGAAGTAGCAACAAAAATAATTTTATGGTTAAGAGGGGGTCAACACAATATGAACAATTGTATTAAAAGGTCACCAAGTTAGGAAGGTGGGAAACACTAGTCTAAACCAGCTGAATGGGAGAGTCACCAAGTGACCCCTTCTTAGTAAACGCAGTAAAGACTGTTTGCATAATATTCACTGTCAACTTCTAGCCTTCACACATAAGCGCACGTGCACAAACACACACTCATGCACTCATGTGCACATACACACACAAGCATCACATGAAGATACGTGTACATAAACATAAAATAATACTAAAAGGATAATGTCTTTGAAGTAAGTTGACAAACTCTCCAACAAGAAAATGTACCAAAATAATGAATCCTATTTTTCTTTAGCATGATGCATACTTTACACCTATCACTTGTGATAAAATTCACCTTTTCACGTTTGACTAGTCAATTTATTTGTTACCACATGTAACTTTGTGTTCATTAATTCAAATTTGGCCTCCAAGATTATTGTCTAAATTAGTTATCTTGTTTTTTATTGTCTAAGCGCTATAGAAATTCCTAGTGGACAGTAATATTTTTGAATGAATAATGTCACATGTGGTATCTATGACATGATGTGTTTCATTACACAATGAAGATAAGATGATAAATGGATAAATCACTATTTGCCTGTTGAGTAAATTTATAGATTTTCCAGTTCTTTAAAGATCTACAATATGTTACTGGTCTGTTTATTTTATATTTTATATTTTAATACCTCAAATCCACTGAACAACAGACAGCATTTTAGATATCAGACTGAATTAAGCATGATAACAAGAATGGGTGACTAGCACATCTTTGATATATAATTTCTTTATGGGAAAATAATTTCTCTTGGAGGATGGGCCTCCTCTTGGATGCCGATCACATGATCTACAGGCATTGGTTGTTCAAGGTACGAGATGCTGACATCACTCTCTGGAGTCCTAGAGGCCTGTGATTGTCCGTATGAGAAATGCTGAGTCCTGAATCTTGAAGTGCAAGAATCAAAATAAATAAATAAATAAATAAATAAATAAATAAATAAATAAATAAATAAAGCTACAAGGTAAATTTTCGAGCTCCCTACATGTGCCTTCAGAGAATCCAATCCAATTTTGAAATTTGTCAATATATTAAAATTACCTATTAAATAACTACATTAAACTTTACCACTTGAATATCAACCTTTGGACAACTTTCAAAAATGGTAGTACTTACAACAAAAGGAAGGAGTTGGTTTAAAACTATCAAGCTTAGTAGTTAGCAATATTTTATTCTTAAAGCTAATTCAAATAAACTAACAGCATAAGAGCTACATTGATTCAATGAGATGTTTTTAAATACATCCCTATGTGAATCTGGGGAAACTGCTGGTTTCGATTCAAGTGGTTGTATTCACCTTTCAGAATCTTAGTGGCCTTTTATTTTCACACAGACGACCCATGAAGACCTGCGTTAAGCTTTACTTCTCTCCAAGTGCAGCGCATTTGCTTAACACAAGGTTAACGTTCTGACTTTGAATCTGAATTTTTCTGCACCTGATTTCATACACATTCAGATTTTATGCAATCATTTCACAAAATAGACATGATATTTGATTTTTCTCAGCTTATTTTAGTCAGATAATTAAAACCTGCAGAAAACATAATTGGAGATCAATGTCACTAGGCCTTTAAAAATCAACACCATCCTGGAGATGCTGAATCTTTCATTAATTTTTGTTCTATTAAAATTTTTTCAGAGCATTAAATGATTAAAAATTCTTTTCATAAATATTTTAAGTTTGGCCTTCAACCTCATTTGAATATCTCTTAAGTTTTGTGTTAGCTTCTATGTTTCCCCACAGGAAATCAAGATTTCCTCATGTTACAAGTTTTATTCCTTTTATATTTAAATCAAGAATGGATTTCCCTGAACTCATATATTGAAATAAAGTCAAATAATATTATTCTGAGTCTACATCACCTTTGTCAAGCAACAGCAAACAATGCAACGGTGTTTGATAATGGAATAAATGATACCATCTAGTTTAGCAGTTCCTAAAACTGGAGGGTAGTTAATTAAAAGAATTATTTAAAATTGACCTGTATCCTAAATGAATATGATGTGGCTAGTGAGTTTCTTTCCTGTCTAATTTGAGCAGAAGGGTGAGTGGCTATGTGTATTTTCCTCAATTAAACAATTTCTATTTATCCCAGCATAATGAAAAAAATGCAGCCAAGAGTTCGTTAGATAGGTAAAAAATAAGATTAATGGAACTTAATTACTAGTTCCTTATCTATTTAACTTTTCTTATACTCCCTTTAAGGATTGGAGAACTACATGGCAAAAATAAAGGGATGTGATTTTTATCATTAATCCAGACCAATAAGTCCAACGCAACTTTTAATTAAGAATTACAGCTATTCATTTTTTAATGAATTCAGAGTTTATGAAAGTTCTTTTAATTAAATTATATTATTGGAGTAAATCCAACAGTGTAACAAAAAAAAGGCAAGAAAAAATAATGCCAAGCACATAATTCACTATTTTCCTTGTGACACCAGGTTATATGCATTCTGGTATTTTCTTAAAGAGGAAAAAAAAATGTTCTTCTAACATACCTCCATTTCCTTATGTTAGGAAACAAGTAAATAGAGGCAACCATCATCGTGCTTCTGTCCTTTGCTTGGAGGATTTAGGAAAGTTCCTCATTCCGGTCAGCCGTCATGTTCACTCCGTCCCTTTCCTGTTCAGTGGCCGCATGTTCTCCCAATCTTCACTTTTCCTGCCCACCATCCTTTTTCTCTTTAACCAGTGAGCCATGATACTTTCCCAAACGCTTTGGGAGTCTCTTCTAATACAGAGAGTCACTTGAAAACTAAATCAAAATTAAAACTGACAAGCAAGTATGATGCGTAAGTCATTAATAAACACGTTCCTTTTATATCACATTATTAACCTTGGACTCTATTCACTTTCCCTTGAGATTAACTTTATGTCAGCATTCCTAGATTGTTTTGTCTGTGCAATCTATATGACAAAACCTCTACTTCAGTACATTGGGGATGGAGATAACGGTGGAGATTGGTGGCAGAATGGTGCTTAGAACTGCAGAAGAAAACTATTCACATTGTTTTTTCACCATGTGGGCCATCTTGAACCACTAGTTAGATTTTCCTGGGTCCGAATCCTCTATACAACAAGAAAACATAGTTGACTGTAAAGCAAATAAATGATAATGGATAATGGGGAAGTAAGAAGTTGATTAGAATAGCATTTCCTTAGGAACACCATAGGAACTCTGTGAAGTGTAGGCTTCCTAAGCAGAGAGGGAAGGGGACCATTACCAACAGATGCAGAGAAACATTTATGTTTAGAGTGATTAGGTAAAATACAGACTGGAACACATCCTACTTGAGTTGGATGGTAAGTAACGAAGGGTTACAGAAAATATAGTTCAAAGAGTAGATGGGGTTGATGTGGTTTCTGAGTACAGTAGGTGCTGACCAAAGAGTTTATCTTTTGTTCAAAGGTGATGATCTTAGTACATTTTTGGGAAAGTATGAATGGGGACTTCTCTGAAGTCAGTATTTTCTAAATAGAATGTAAGATGGCTCATAGTAAGTTCAATTAAAACAAGAGAGAAATAAGATTAAAAGTAACAGATGGTCAGAAGGGCAGGAGTATGTCTTGCCACCCTACTTATTTTCTACAATATGTTATTTCCATGGTAATGATTCGTGAGAAAACCTACTGACACATGACATATTCCCTTCTGAGTGAGTGATTTGGATGGAATCTTTTCATGGTTGTATGGAAACATGGTTCTGGGTGTGAAACCAGTGCAAATAGAGTACAGTGTTAGCCACTGAACTGTCAAGCAAACCGGAGTGGTTTTGCAACTTTTGTAAGATTGTGTGAGACTTATGAGTTGTCCTATCAAATTGACTAACTGCTGAGGTGTTTTCACCAATGTGCAAATAAAACTCTGTTAATTGGTGTACTCATTAAGAGAAATTGGAGCATATTCATATTACCCCACAATTTTGTGTTTACTCATCTGTAAAATGTGGATTATAAAAAGCTTCTTTTCACATGAAAGTGTGTGAAGACCAAATGATCATGCACTGGAAAATATTTTTTTATATTCTATGATGCATTGTAAAAATAAACCATTTTCCTAAATTCTGTGTAAATTTCATTGTGTAATTGACACAGTGTCAGCTTAAAGAATAGCCATGAAAAGACATTAGCATCTCTTATCTAGATAAAACATGTGACTCACAAAAGCCATTGAGTCTGACGTCCTTTGTATGTCATTTTCTCCAGTACATCTTTTTTCACATCTTCATATTAAAGGCTGTTTATCGCTATGAGTAGTCATGGCACCAGGGCTCTTAAGAAAATCCAGTGACCAAGTTGTTAACTTGTGTACAAAGATAGAAACCTGGGAAGGGGAATCCTATTTTTGACTATGGACGGTTATTTCACATATCTACAAACAGATAGTTGGGAAGGAAAGAATAGTCTCAGAGCTATAGTTTTGATATTAAAATATTATGTGCTGCATTAAAATATCTTTCCAAAGGTCCAAATTTTAGTTGCAATTATTACTATACACGTGTTCCTTAAGACACCCTTGTAAGCTTTTCATTTTCATTTTCTTGTAACACAGAGAAAGGTAAAGCTACTGAAGAAAGTGCTCACAGGCAGTGGCAGGAGCTAACATAACAACAGGAGGGCATAGGCAGGGGAACAAAGCTGGAGCAGCAGTTTCCTCTACTTTTACAGTTTGCACTCTCCTGTGGCAGAAACCACCTCTTCTATGTGCAATTTTTGTATTTATGTGAATGAGTAATTACCGACCTAAACAAGTGTCCTACTCTGCGATTACAGGTTACATAATTATGACAACTTTGCCGAGCTGAACATCCTACAAGAATGACGTATTTGACAAGATAACTTTTGAAATATTAAATGTGAACCATGAAATATTAAATTGCTGCTTTAAATGTGTTCATAATGAGTAAACATCCTTTCCCTATGGGGAAATTAATTCTCATGTGTGCTTTTTATGGACAAATAATTTATACTGCAATGGTATTCCTGGGGAAGAGGGTTATCTCCATTTCTATTCCTTACAATCTGATTTAATGTGCTCTGTTTACAGACCCTTACAGCTACCTGTATGTGCATTAGTGTAGAACTATCTAGCTCAGGGATCACATGCCTTAAGAAAGCACCAGAGGTTTAGTGATCTTTTTTATTGTTTGAGAATTTCATACATTCAATGTATTTTGAGTAAATCAGAATGTATCATTCCCTTTTCTTCCCCTTCAATTTCTCCTCTACTAGCCCTTCTCCTTCCAACTTCATGTGCTCTGTTTATAAACCCTTACTGCTACCTGTACGTGCATGAGTGTAGGACTATCTACTGGAGTGTGGGCAGCACTTCAGAGGTCACATGCCTTAGGAAAGCTGAATCTTCTCCCCACTACTAATTGCCACATTGATCAGCTAGAGGTATGACTTGATGAATCACTCTTATGCCCATGCTCCACAACAGTTCTGCATTGTGCAGCTGTTATGCGGGCATTTACAATCATTGTGAGCAATGCCAGCGATGGTCCTGTAATGTACCACAAATGATGCTCTTCTGCAGAAACCCACCACCTCTGTCTCTTTCAATATTTCTGCTCCCTTTCCCATGATGAGCCATTGGCCTTGGAAAGAGAAGGGGTCATTCGAATGTTCCATTTAGGGCTGATCACTCCACTGTCTCTTAATCTCTGCATGTTGGCCAATTATGGGTCTGTGTGCCAACCAACTACTACAAAAAGAAGTTTCACTGATAAGAGATTAGAGATTTTGTAATCTATGTGTATAAAGATAAGATAAAGATAAGCAGTGCCCCACAGAGCCTAAGACTTTGTAAACCACTACATTTAGTCCCAATTTACAGTACCAGGCACAAGTTTCATCCCGTGAAACAGACTTTAAATATTATCAAAATGGTTGCTTACACCTATAATATTCAAGCCATTATTATATCAGTGTGCACATCTTTCCAGGTCACTCATTATTGCAACTTTTAATGTTAATAACTAGGTGCAGTCATTGCCTTTCTTTGTATCCTGGTAGCCAGCACTGTGTTCACAAGCTGGTAGGGATGAAGCTTTGAGATTAGCAGGAGCTTGATTTCGCCATGTTCTGTGACTCAACTATGTTCTGTCTTCAGTAATAAAGACTTACTATCACTGTCTTGAGAGTGGAAAGAATGACAGTAAGAGCATATAATGTTTATTTGGGGAGAGTTCTTTGGGACCCCACTGACCAATGACTCCTAAGAAGGTAACAAAGTCCTCGCACTGGATTTTTGACTTGGTTGTTTTTGATTTGGTAGTTTATGGGGCATAGAGACCCCATAAAAGGGTTTACATGATGCAAACTACATTTGCATATGTAGTGTAAGCATTTTAGGAAGTTTTTTTAGTAGTAGGTTTCCATACAACTTTTTCAAAGGGGTTTAGTGTTAGCAACTCAGACTCTCTTTCCTGTGCTACTCACCCATTGCCAATGTCATTTAACTCTTCCTGCTCCTTTATTCACCTTTGCCCCTTCCTACCACATACATTCCATTCTTCTTCACTTGGAACTAGCAACCATGTGCCCTTACTAATTTTTTGTCTTCTATGAGTATTTACATTTATGCACACATACCCAAAGATTCAAAACTTTACATTTTTTATCATTTCTTTTATTTTTAAGATTATAACATAATTACCTTTTCCCCTTTCTCTTCCCCCCCTTGTTTCCACAAACTTCTTTTGGTTCTCTTCCAACATCAATGGCTATTTTTTAATTAATTGTTTTCACATGAATATATGTATAAAGGTATACATATGCATTCCTAAATATAACATGCTCAGTCTGCATAATGTTACATGTATGTAACTTTTCATGGATAACCATTTTGTTATTTGGTAACAAAATAATGTTCTTTTCAGTGAATATTCATATCTGAGAGAAAATGTGACATTTTTCTTTTTGGATCTCAGTTATCTCACTCACAATAAATATTTGCAGCTCAATCCACTTACCTATGAATTTCATTTTTACAGTTGAATGCTATTTCATTATGTATATGTAATATATTTTCATTATTCATCAATAGTTGATGGGCATTTACAGTGTTTCCATTTTTGACTATTCTGAATTGAACAATGAATATGGGTGATAAAATATCTCTGTAACAGAATATAGAGACTTTTGTTGTAGCAAGATGACATGGCACATCTGTATCTAGCATTTTGTGGAACTCCACACTCATTTCCATACTGCCTTTTTGAATTTGCTGTCCTGCCAAGAGTAAATAGGTATTACCAGATCAGTACTTGTGCAACATTTGTGTTTCTATGCTTACCCATTCTGATCTGAATAAAATAAAATTGAAGCTTTAATTTATGTTTACTTGATGGCTGAAAATGTTGAAAAATGTTAAATACTTCTTAGTTATTTTCTTCTTCTATTAACTCTCTGTCTAGTTCCGTGCCCCAATTTTTAATCGAGTCATTTCTTTTGGCATTAAATTTTTTTTGAGTTCTTTGTCATTCTAGATAATTATCCTTTGTCAGATACATGGCTGGTAATTTTTTCCCATCCCGCAGGCTGCCTTCTCACTCAGATAATGGTGTCCTTTGCTGTGCAGAACTGTTTCAGTTTTGCTCTTTTTGCAAAGAAAGTACACTTCAAAATTGTTGCCTGCATTGCCTTCAGTGGCAACCAAGAGATGCTCCTTTTGTCTCTTAGAAGTTACAAAGTTTTTCCTGGGAGGATTAATAGCTTTGACTTTAACTAATCAACCACAGAGCTTGAAAAGTTTAGAAATACATAACCCCAGTTTTTAGCAGGAGCCAACCTTAAATCTCATCACCTGGTGATAAGCTTTGTAATCTATTCAAAGTCAACCACCATCAAACCCTTATCTTAAGCAAACAGGCAACTGGATGAAGCTGATCGAATTGAATGATTCTTCACTCAGTCTGTGGTCTGTTTAAAATTGTGATTTCTCACAGCCTGAGAATATATGGAGGCAAAGATTAACCTTTTTAGCTCAATCAGATGAAGTCATAACTTATTTTTTCAAGTTCATTTCATACAAAAATATTCTCAACATTTCTAAGACTTAAATTCTTACAGAACACTAACATGTATATAATTTCTATTTTCTTAGTAATCGCAGTAAATGTAGTTAATTCTGAGGGCACAAAAGGAAACAAATTATCATTGCTTTCAAAATGTAGACAAACAAATAACCCTGTATTAGCACATAAATACATATTATTATATCTATATTATGCACAGTTTCAATCAGTTTAGAGGTATTTGGTTACCTCTCGTGAATTGACTGTGAAATATCAATTATCAACTTTAATGTATCAGTTATCAGTTTCACTTTTTAAGAGAAAAACTGAAGCCCAAAACACTATGATAACCCTCCAAGTATCATAGACATCACCCCCTCACATCTCCTGTGTATCTGACATGTTCTTTCAATCCCTGGTAATTTCTTGACTTATGTAAGATACATGATCTGTGTAAAACTGATAGAGGAGAATGGCTCTTATTGTTTGATCGAGGATTTTCCAACAGTGACAATCCCTTGGAATCCAAAGACCTTCAGTGAGGAAACTACATGTTCCTCTGGTTCTCTTGGTGCTTGCATAAACATGGTAAATTCTTCTTCAAAATGTATAATAAAAAATAGCAACTCATTCAATAAATATTATATATGGACATGCAAAATATTATATATATGAAATATGTTCATAGTCATTTTAATCACAGAAAAAATGCATTTAACCTATATAATCTGTCTGAGAGATACCACATAAAGAACTAATATCAAATATAACAAAGTATGTCATGTTGTTACTATGTCTTGATTTATTAAATAAAATAAACATAGTAGGCACTACAGTATGGAAGTAGAGAATTCAAAAGAATGTGCAACCTCTTAATATGTCTGAGAGTGCAAAGTTTGAACAAAACTATTGCTAAATTAACATCAAGATAATGGAATGAAGGAGAGACATAAAGATCTAAGAAATTTTATTAAAAAAAAGGATTTCGGCTTTGTACATTTCTGAGGAAGCCAGTTGTTAGGAACAGGGTAAGAGAAACAAGTACAGGAGGAAGTACAGGACCAGGTAGATGAAGATGAAGCCACATGAGGCAATTAAGTATTGCTTTAAAACACAGTGTTCCTTTGATTGAAGTAGGAAGCCACTGGAAGAATTCAGCAGAGCAGTGAATTCTTAGAAGCATCTGTCTGCCTTGTGAAGAATAGTCCATCCTGTCAGACAGTGTCATGGAAGATGGTCATACGGTTAGCACAACGGTCCCGATGAGTGACGATAGGGGTGCACTTCATCGTCGTGATTATGATGTGTTGATGAACAGATTACTAAAGTCCATGTGGAAACTTTTTTCTGTATATCCTCAGGGATGCACTCTTTCTAGAATATATTGGATGTACCATGAGTACCTTTTAGTTGAGTGAAAGCTGTACTATAATTAGAAATGTTTGGGAGACTGGTAATGTACGGGGAGGAAATAATGAGAGGTAGATGTTGTATGAGCTGCTTGTTCATTCTCAGCCGCTCAGCCCCTAAATAACAACACACAAACTCTGTTAATCAAATCACTGCTTTGCCCATTAGCTCTAGCTTATTATTGGCTAACACATCTTAATTTAACCCATTTCTATTAATCTGTGTATCACCATGTAGCTGTGGCTTACTGGCAAGGTTCGACGTCTGTTTCTATCGGGGCTTCATGGCTTCTCTCTTACTCCCCCCTCCTTTATCCCAGCATTCAGTTTAGTTTCCCCACCTAGCTCTACTCTACCCTATCAGGCCAAGCCAGTTCCTTTATTAACCAATGGTATTCACAGCATACAGAGGGGAATCCCATATCACTTCCCCTTTTCTGATAAAATAAAAAGGAAGGTTTTAACTTTAACATAGTAAAATTGCATATAATAAAACAGGTATCAAGCAAGAATTACAGTTAAAATATTTATATCTACTTTATCTTTTATCATAATGAAGGAAAACTGTAAGTATAACTATATATTCTTCAACACCATCAAAGACTCCTGAAGGATATAATATTACCCAAGTTAACAGAAAGTGCATTGTAAGCAACTTCCAAACCTCTAGAATTGCTGCCTCGACAGTCAAAGTTTTTCTGTACTACTGGGGCATCTATCTTCAGCCCACAGGCCCATAGTATCAAGCAGACCTTTCCATGAATCAATAAATTTCAAAGACTGATTCCTCATTACCTCCGCAATCTTCACTGGTGGTGTTTAAGTGAGAAACAACTGTTTGCTTTCTAATAAAATGAGACAAAATCGAATGATCAATAGAGCATAAAGGTTGGCATTTTAAAATTGTATCGGCAAGGTCTTTATTCTTCCATAGCTGAGGACTGAACCCATGGCCTTACACTTGTCAGGAAAACATTCTACCACTGCGCTAAATCTCCAACCCCAATAGTCAAGGTTTTGTCCCCTTAGAGGAGAGAGGCTATTCACTGAATGTTATCTGAGAGCCATACACTCAAAATTCCTGGCTTTCTCGGTTGGAAATTTGGGGGTTGAAAATGAAATTCTCCTTCCCCATGAATTTCCATTGGTCAGAGGTGCAACCTCATTCTCCTTCTGCTCCTCTTCCTCATCCTCTTCATTCAGTTATTGTTTTCCATCTTCTACCAATACCTTTCCCATTCCTGCTTCTCTTTCTTTTGCTCCTTCCCCTTCTATTGGTCATCCTCTCCCCCTTCTCTTCTTTTTAAAGTCTTGCTCTGATATCCAACAGGTCTGAAACTCATGAATATTTTTACCGTACCCTCACAAATACTGAGATAAACACTCTATGACACCACAGCAGATGTATTTTCATTCTTTTAATTGTCACATTAGTGTTTCTTAGGAAAGGCCTCACACAATCTATAAAGTGAACAATGTCAACAAGAGCAGTATATATCCCAATACAACTGGAAAGGGGACTTCAGTTCAAAAACTGTACCTTATTCATTACTCATGAAGTCTAATTAAAATTATTGACTTCTTTTAAAAAATATGTCTCCTTACAGTATTGCAGGCTTTTATGATTTTTGGAGACACAGTAGGTAAAAAGCTTGGGAAGCCTACAGGAAATTTGTGCTCAGCAACCTTGCCATCCTCATTATCAAATCCACTAGCATGGAGCCTCAGGTGCTGCTATTGTCATAACAGATGAAACATATCCTTTCCCAGTGTGGAGCCCTTTCACGAAGCCAGATGGGCTCTAATTAATGCAACAGTGTCTATAAACAGAATGATATTTGATATTCCTTGCGGAAAGCCTGAGGTCTGTTTGGATTGCATTCAGTAAGTCGGGAATGTCCCATGCACAAGAACTCTATGAAATGGCTGTTGGATACTGCTATTGGTAATTTTCTATTGAGAATAATATCAAAACTTAATTTTCAGAATTGTAGCCTGTATTTTTAAACTAAAACAAGATTTTGATTGTGGTTCTGTATTTACAGTCTTAAGTTTCTTTG
Source organism: Arvicola amphibius (assembly GCF_903992535.2). Lineage (NCBI taxonomy): Eukaryota > Metazoa > Chordata > Mammalia > Rodentia > Cricetidae > Arvicola > Arvicola amphibius. Next base: position 158,097,071 of record NC_052051.1, read on the forward strand.
TTTCTCTATTTACTGTGTGATGCATGTTTCCAAGAAGTGAGTTTGCTATTCCAAGTAGTGGCAAGTACAGCATTAAATACCATGCTACTTCATAATGTGATGTTAGAATATTACAGTAAGACAAAGGGGATTCTACCCTTGACGACAACTTTCTCAGAGACCTTCACTCTTGTGGACTCAACTTCTGCTTCTTGGAAACAGAAACTGGTCTCTTTGAATATTCCACAGAATCTTCCCCACATTCTAACATGCTGCCACCAAACGGAATAGGTTTCCTGCTGCTGCTGAAATTTTAAAGCACTATCATACTTCATAGTCAGCTCTTCCCAATGATACCCAAGAAAACTGACTGTGTCACATCAGAGATATGTTCACTTCTCATCTAAATAAAGATTTTCATGAAATTTCTTGAGATCTTCTGAAAGAGTATTCTCCATACACTTCTACCATTGTTTTAACTACCTAGCTCCTGGTCCTGCTTGTTTGCATGGTAAGTATTTACATTTACCTTGTGATATTTAAATGTCTATCACCTATTGACATAGTCAATAAAAACAGATTTATGACAAGATTAGATACTCTTTCCAATTGTATTTGATATTATGTTTTAAATCTTCTGAAGATGGGTAAGTCTAGAGAAAAAAATGTCAAATACATAATAGGAAACAAAAATGTCAATTCACTTCTTTTGTAGACAGTGCACTATATAAAACTTGTAAGCTCCTCTGGGATTTCCTTAGCACACGCAGACCACACACACACACACACACACACACACACACACACACACACGCACACGCACACGCACACAGAGAGAGAGATAGAGAGAGAGAGAGAGAGAGAGAGAGAGAGAGAGAGAGAGAGAGAATGATTTGTGAAATATGTAATAAAGAGTAAAGAAGAATGAATTCATGTCTTTCATGAAAGTCTTTGGAATTGGATATCATAATTCTAAGTAAAATAAGTCAGACTAAGAAACACAAATATGTATTTCTCTTATAAATGTAAGAAGATTGTATATATACAAACATATGTACCCAGAGCAGTTGGAGGACAGTTCCCACAGGCTGTTGGTACCCTCCTGGAATCACAATTGCAGTGCTGAGGTAGGAGCACTGTGAGTTCAAAGCCAGCTTGGGACTGCATCATGAGACTGGTGTGGAGATTTTTTCCTCTGAAATGGAACGTTCTCTCCTGGATGCTGGAAGGGGAGCTCAGAAGACAAGTTGCTGTTGACAGGAACAACAAGCGGAAAGCTTATGAAAAATACTCACAAAGGCAGTTAGCAGCTCACACGTCAGGAAAGTTACAACCACAGACCTCCGCTCTTAGGAGTTTGCACTCAGATAGGAATGTGTGGACTGCAGACTCATGGCTCAGTTCTATCACAGTAAGGACTCTACAGAGGACTCTGCCAAGAGGTCACTTTTGATGGTGTTTCAGAAGTGTGTCAGTGACAGACTTCATTTAGGATTATATTATTTGCATCCTTTTGCACAAAGCACTCACATGGGCTTTTCTCAAAGTTTTAAAGGCAGTAAATAAGTGCTGGGGAGGGAAGGCTTTCTTCTGGAGCTGGCTGCATGTTGTGCCCGTAACGCAGGAGTACAATGAGAAAGTAAGAATAACCGTATCTCTGTGTCTTCCTGCTTCCTGCTTTGTTGTCTAGTAGTCACAGTTACTATAAGATAAATTCATGTGGTATTGTCCTATTGAGAAAACAGAACTATGGAGACAAAAACACACTGTGTCACTAAATAGATTTACTGGAATTGGAGTGTACATCTGAGGTGAGGACACCCAATTCCACTTCAGTTTTTCTTTTTTTTCTCATTTTTTTTATTAAAAATTTCCATCTCCTCCCCCACTCCCTCCCTCTCCAAGCCAAAGAGCCATCAGGGTTCCCTTCACTGTTAAGTCCAAGGTCCTCCCAGCTCCCCCTAATTCCAGGAAGGTGAGCAACCAAACTGACAAGGCTCACAGTGAGCCCGTCCATGCTGTAGAGTTCAAGCCCATCGCCGTTGTCCTTGGTTTCTTAACACTTCATTTGTCTTAATGCTTTGTGCTTTAGTAGATTATAGAATTATAGTATTTCACTTGATTTCATAGCCAAATGAGAAAGTGGAAGCAGAGCTGGATGTGCATGTGACTAATGAGACTCAACTTTTAACTACCCAGAAATGTACCGTCGAGAAAGACTCCGCCCAATTAAACATGATCTAATTAGAGCTTCGTACACCTGCTTGAGTGAGCATATACTCCAGTGTGGATGGCAGGTGCAGAGCCTGTGAGTTCACAGCTGCTCTGCTTTCCTATAACTGCAGCACTGATAACCCAGGATTCGTGGAGAAATGATTGTGTCTAGAAAGCAATACAGCTTTTCCCACTCCTATAACACTGGCTCATACTCCTTCCTCATTGTTTCAGGTTCTAATCCAAATGTTTATCACCTGTGCAACTCACTGGGGTAATAGAGGAAGCAGATGCACAAAAGGTCACACTTCCCGATCAGTAGACGCATAGAGTTAAACCTTTAAATATATTAAATATAAAGTAAATACTGTGTTGTGACTTATGGTACTACAGCAAATGGTGAAATCATTTTCCTACCCAAGAAGTAGCCTTATTAAGTCTGTAACTCAGTTGTCAAGAGTTTTGTGGTGTGTTTAGGACAGAGAAGGATCCATGCTTTTCCTTCATTTTTAGTAACACTTTCTTTCTTCTATACTCAAGGCTTTACTGTTCATGGGAAAGCAAAGGCCTGTGAATATCTGTATGAAACAGCTATGTGCTTACTCCAAGAGACTCGAGAGCAGGTCTGTGTGGTCAGCTTAAACCTGTCTGCTCACTGTTAGTTATCTCTGCTCAGAAGGTCCCATGCTTAGGCACAACCCAATATTGTCTGTCAACTCGAGGAAATCTGAACTTACACATTCAAGTCTGAAAGGAAATATCTGTGTTTCTTTTGTAGATACTAGCAATTTAGAGAGATGGATAAACATTCTGTTCATACGTAGACAGAATCTGCTACCAGGTCTGTTGCTGAATCACTGCGGTCTTGAGAAACTCTATCAATTCCATTATTTCCTTGGGTGTAAAATTAAGAAGTGAAATGATCTGAGGTTTCTCCAGCGCTGAGAGGCAGTTCATACTTCACACTGAAAGTATTTGCCTAAGGCATTAAAACATTGTTTGGTTTCTAGTAAAATACCTTTTAATGCATAAACTAAGTCAGTTTAAGTTTTAACCTATCCCTCTTTTCTCTACTTTCTACTTGATGTGGGATGTCCTTCTGTATCTGTGTTGCTTTTATTAAAGCTGTTTCAGCCAGCCTGGCAGTGGCGGCACACCCTTTTAATTCCAGCACTTAGGATCTCTGTGAGTCTGAGGCCAGCCTGGCCTACAAGAGGTAGTTCCAGGATAGACACCCAACAAAGCTACAGAGAAATACTGTCTCAAAAAGTAAAAAATAAATAAATAAATAAATAAATAAATAAATAAATAAATAAATAAAGTTGTTTAGGCCAATGGCTTAGCAAAGTACATCCAGGCAGGAAATTTGAACCAAGATATATAGATTGAGTAGGTTGAGTCACGGAGATGACATGTAACTGCAGAAGGAGAAAAACACCCATTGAAACTTTCTAGTAAGCCACAGCCTCATGGCAATACACAGATTAATAGAAATGGGTTAATTTAAGATAAAAGACCTAGCAAGGAATACACTTAAGTTATTGACCAAACAGTGTTGCATTAATATAGTTTCTGGGTGATTATTTGTGTCTGGACGGCCAGGAAACAAAAGTGCTATCTCCATTTACACTGATCTCTACTGCTTCCTCATCGCCTTCAAGCTGAGTTTCATCTCCAGCTTTTGAGCACAGTAGAGCAATAAAACTGCTGGCTATTGACAGGGCTGAGTTTTATTGGTGGGGTTCATGTGTGCCTATATGTGTGTCTTACCTACATGAAGCAGCTGACCGGTGATAGTTGCACATGGATTGATGGATTTTACACATACTATGAAGAGTTGTCTCTGTCTGCCAGGAGCAGTTTCTACCTACCCCACTCACCTTGTACATCAACAGCATTAACCGGAGGTCTTGTGGCTCATTTGACACCAGAAAGAGCATCTGAGTTTTTATTTTACGTTTTTATTATGTAACTAGTGCTAGCTAAATTTTAAGTTACATACTACCTTGTAAATGAAGATGAGTTGGGGCCCTAATTTTGAGCACAACAATTCACCCAAATTTTATTTTCCAACTAAAACAGCTTCTTTATGATTCTCTCTGACACTACAGGAAAAAAATATACTTTCTGTACATGTCTGCTAGTAGGGGAACTCAGTGTGTTTTATGGGGTTTTAGTAACTGTATTTAAAAGATACCTACTGCTTCTCTGTTCTATGAGGTTAAAGGTTGAAGAGTCCTTGTTGTACTCATGAGCGCAGAGTTTAATTCTTGTTCCCTCAGGGGAAAATGCCCTACCCATAGGGAAACCAGTTGTGACGCAACGTGAAGCCTGGTGCCTCTTCTGTCTGGACAATGATTTGTACTAACTGTTCTTCCAGTTTCAATGAGCAGGTGTATTAAACATGCAGCAATCAGATATAAAAGCACAAGTGTAAGCAGAAGAAATAACAAGGTAAGGTCATGTGCTTACAGCAGCCGGTAGAAATGACTATGGGAGACTTCCAACTGAAAAAACAAGCAACATCATCAAACCTGGTGCTCCTAGGGCCTAATAGAAATCACCTGGGGAAGCCCCATGGAGACCACAATTGGAGATTCTTGACTGAAACTTCCAATGGACCAAGACCCTCCTGTTTTTTTTTTATCTTCAGCATAGTGGTTGTACTTTATACTATTGCTGTTTCAGCCAGAAACTGTGACTCCACAGATACAGGCCTGTTTCTCCAGCAGTGACCTAACTGTCTAGGCCACAGTCTGGAGGGAATTCTGTTACCACAGGCACTGGCTTCGTTGCTTCCACTAAAGGTAGCTTTAACTAAATCTCTATTATTCTATTTATAAATAAGACTTGAGATTTAAATGCTGGGATGAAAACCCGCTAGCTGAGATTGATTGAGTAGCAACTGACTAATATTTTCTCCTTGCTGGAATCTCCCCAAAAGCCCATTCTTTTGTTCTGCTGAAATGAAAAGAGCCCTGCCTCTCAAAATTCCTCCCTCCTGCTTCCAGTGCATCTCTCTATCCCTTCCAGATGCCCTCTGATGCACTATGATTACTTTCTGTCAACTAGTTGCTAACTTCAGCCTCCTGACACAAGGTTAGTTTTATTTAATTAATGCAAATGCTAATTCGGGTTTCACAGTGTGATTGAATACACTTCAACATATTTCCCTTAAATGACACTTCCAAAGGAAAGAAACTATGACAAATAGCACCTAGAAAAACATCAGATTGTCTGCTTGTCTCTTACAGAAATGAATAGGGAAGACTACCAGAAACAATCACGCCACTGCTCCCAATTGAAAGATTTCCAAACAGGTCAGAGTTCTCACTAAGATAAGCTTCTGGTTACTGGTTCTCACTCACCACAGGTGTTTTAAACAATGGTGTGGTAGTGTGAATGTAATCGGCCCTCATAAGCTCATAGATAATGGCACTATTAAGAAGTGTAGCCTAGCTGAAATAGGTGTAGCCTTCTTGGAGGAAGTGTCACTATGGAGATGGGCTTTGAGGTCTCCTTTGCTCCAGCTATGCCCAGTTCAGCTCACTTCCTGTTGCCTGTGGAGCAAGATGTATGACTCTCAGTTCCTTCTCCAGCACCATGTCTGTCTGCATGCTGCCATGTTCCAGTATGATGATAATGTACTAACCCTTGAACTGTAAGCCACCCAATTAAATGACTCCATTTATGAGAGTTGTTGTGCCCATGGTGTCTCTTCACAGCAATAGAAACCCTATCTGAGAGACATGGGATAAACAATAAAGACAAATGGCAATAGTTGACCTTCTACTTGCTCTCTGGGGCCACTGTTTTAAATACCCTTAACTATTTACTATTCCCTTTCTCTGTGTCACGCATGGCCAGCCAGAACCTGTATAAGGATTCTCAGAAGACACGTGAGATAAACATTCTCAAATCTGAGGCAAAGAAGATTATCTTGTTCTCAGAGTCAATGCTCCACAAAAGCAAAAAGCAAACGACAGTTTACCAACAAAATTAATGTCACATAACTTTTTGCTTAATTCGTAACTCACCCCCAATGTCATTGGTTTTTATTAGTTGGATGAAATTTGTGGTACAGGATTCTCATTTTTTAAATCTGAATCTCACAAATGGTAATTTAATGAAAAAATTCCTCAAATGTTGATTATTAATGGCAATTATGACTTCCTTTGGAATGATGATTATAATATTGTATAATCATATAATAATCTTAAAAACTGATATTCGGTTGCCAAGATATTGATTTATAAGTAGTTTGCTTTTTGTGTTTTTGAGTTCTTTAAGACTTACTCCTAATCCTGTAATATGGAGTCACCTTTCCTTTTTCTTTTCTCTGTCCTCTTTTCAGACACTGGTCTAAACCCAGTGGCTTTCTCAGTCTATGTCTGAATGTACTTATCCCACTTTTTTCCCACAGAGCTGCTTCATGCCATATGCCTGCTTGCTGACCTTATTCCTCAACATCCCAGCTTAACTCAAAAGGCATGAGTTTATCTTTTCCTCTTCTCCACATCCTTATTTTGGTCAGCTGCTGTGACTTACAGCTTTTTTTTTTTTTTTTTTTTTTTTTTTTTTTTTTTTTTTTTTTTTTTTTTTTTTTTTGCCTGGATGTTTCTCTTAAACTCTAACAAAATTATAGCCTAGCTTACTGGTAATAGAGTTGTTACCCACGTAAAAGATATGGGGTTATCCCGTTCTTGTTTTATTCTCTTAGACTTGTTTTAATAAACTTGACTATGACTTTTTTCCCTACATTTATCTACTATCCAACATCTTTTGAATCTCTAGATTTATGGTTTATCTAAATTTGATTAGTAATCAGACACTAATTTCCCTGTGCTGCTTTGATTCTTTTCAGTTATCTTCCCTGAATCTAGAAGTAGCATAGTATACCTTGTTAAACATTGGCCACTCTTCTGAACAGTTTATAAAATGATATACTCATATGTATATTTGGTTTTGAATAAGTGAGTTTATTACAGATGCATCAAGCTAGTAAAAGAATAAATGATGAGAAGATAGATAATCTATGTGGACAGATAATAGACATAGATGATAGTTGGTACATAGATAGATAGATGATAGAGATAATAGATAACAAATCATTATTAAATCAAGCACTCAAAACACTCAGCTGTTGTTAACTGGGGAGGCTCTTTTAAGGCAGCCAGTTGGAGTTCACAGTAGAGATTCCCAGAAGAACCAGTTTCCCCTAAGGTGTGGCTGGTGAGTGAAAGAACAAATAACAGCAGAAGAGTAACGCCATCAAGTCAGGGGCTTGAAAACATACAACAGAAACCATGAAAACACCTTCAGGGCAGCCAGCTGGAGCTTGGCATCAACAGTCTCAGGTAGAACAGAATCACCTTGGTGAGCTAAGTAGAAGAAAAAACAACCACAGAGAGAGAACATGGACTAAGTGAGGGGCTGATGGTGTCCAGCAGAAACTGACTGAGGAAGCTGAGCAGTAAGCAGGGGTTGCCAAGTCAACTTTCTCCTTATGCCCGAACTTCTCATGCCTGAACTTACTAGCTTCTTTTCCTCAGACTTTTTACATCACGGAACGTGATTTACTGTCTGGTTGTTCACAAAGACTCTCTTGCTGTTTTCTTTCCCTTCTCAGTGTAGATAAGAAGGCCATTCCCAGACAAGAAGCTCTTCCAGGAAGACACCTTGAGGCCAAAATGCTCAATTCTGAAATGGTGGCATGAGGTGGGGTGGGGGAACTGATCCATCCTACTTCAAAAGCCAGCTCCTCAGTGAGCTCGAACAACACTTAGAACTCATCAGTATTATGGACATTACAACTTATCTGCTCCTAAGTTCCTTGGTGCGATTCATATCTTCTCTCCTTGCTGTCTCATGAAGTTTCCTGTTTCTCCATTCTTTATTTGGCCTCCCCTCGGTGCTATATTTTACATTTATCATGAAGTTCTAAAACATCCACTTTGTTACAGTTTGTAACTTTAGTACCTTTTCTGAATCCTTTTATCTTCAAAGGTGCTTACAATGTTGAAACATTTGTTTCTGTTCTAAATTCTCATCCATAATTCTCATATCTATATCATCTTAAGGTTTGATTGTGTTAGTTGGATGCTATTAGTTAAATAGCATATTTCTCTCAATTCCTAGGGTTTTCTAGTGATGGACATGGTAGGATTGTGTTCTATGTTCTTCTTTAGTTGGCATCCTCCTCAGATCTCTGAGAACAACCGGGTAGCTCATCATTCTAAGAGCTTCCAAATCAGTCTCCTCTGAAAGTGAAGGGAAGGAAGCTTTGCCTTGCCTGTGGGATGGTGAGAATTAGGATTCTCTATTCAGAATCCTCAGAATTTTTCAAGACGTAGAACTCATGGGCTAAGCACTAAGTAGCTAGTGCCCTTGCTTATCTCGCTACTCAAATATTCACGAGGGGATATATGACTGAGATAACAACAGAGAAGCATGAATGAAGACAATAACTTCTAGGGTAAGATATCGCCATTATTATTATCATTATTAACATTATTATTACTTTTAGGAACTTTTCCCACCAAGATATTTTTGAATAGCTTCTCGTAACTGTAGCACCAGTGGAAAATTGTCTTTCCCCATTCTCACAACCAATCTTTCATTTGCTGTGCTGCTGTGTTCCTGTGATAATAACTTACTGCACACTGTTTAATATTCATAGCAGAACCGAGCCCATCCAATAACCACTAAAAATTATCTCCCTTCCCAAAGAAAGGTGAATATATTTTGACAACTTGGACTTTGAAACAGATCCCAGATATGTTGCCTTATACTAGAGACATATTATTTTTACAGAGAGTAATTTGATATCTGGGTTTATACATTAATATTCAGCCCCCATTATCAAGAGGTGTTCATCTCCCTTTGGTCCCCTGTTGTCCCTTTTATCACTGTTTATGGAAGCATTCCAGGGCTAGTTTGGTAGCTGAGGAAGCCTTTCAAAGACATACTACTCTATTTATCGAACTTGAAAGACATGTGAAAAGAGCCCCCACTCTTTCAGTGCTTCTACTGTTGAAAGTGTCTTACGGGATTCAGCCCCTTCCTGTGAGATGGAGGAGCTTTGCTGTGTTCTCATTTCACATATACATCCTAGAAAGATCCCTTCACACAGTGGAAACAGCTTTAAGAAAACCTATCTAAGCTACTTAAATGTCAGTCATGCAGATGACTTGACCTCTGAGCCCACCCGTAAGTGACAAATAGCCTCTGGTCCTTTATTATAAAAACTTGGATGAGGCAGTCAGTCAATAGCTTTGTGGGCAGAATCTCTTTTTGTAATTGAAAATGCTCCACTATGGAGCAATACAAAACTAGTATTAACTTTCCATAAAGAAAAGATTGCAGTTCTCAAATTTAGTTTTGGTTTTGGTCTGTTTGTTTACTTGACACAGGGTTTCATGTGGTCCAGGCAGGTCTCCAACTCCATATGTAGGTGAAGATCACCTCAAACTTCTGCTCCTCCTATCTAGACATCCTGAGAGTTGATATTACAGTGTGGGCCATTTTGCGTGGTTTCTGTGGTGTCTGAGATATAACTCCATGTTGTGTGTTTCCCAGACTGGTACCATAAACATGGAGGTGTGTCCTCAAGCCAGATATAGTCTTTTGACTTTATTTTGCTTACTGAATGTCAATCAGGATGGTGTGTGTGTTGTCAAAAGTAATGTCACAAAATTTAAAGTTTGCATAATTAGGAACAGCCTATGCCTTGAGGAACATCAAGCTGAACCATTTTTAATTCTCAAGATAAAAATTTAGTTAGAAGAAAAGGAAGAGAACAAGTATTTCAAGAAATCAATGTGTGGCACTTCCAAGTCACATTCATCCACCTGAGAAAGACCACAGCCGGTTCCCCTGCAGTGACTGCAGTATGCTTTATGTGTAGACTGCCGCCAAGTTAGACTAAATGCCAACAGTCTGAGGCATAAAGTAAGATCAAGCAGTACATGGTGCTTTCACTTCTGGGACTTGATTATTTTTAACCTCTTCCTTTTAATTACCAAGGAGAGAGAGATTACTATCCCCTAGTTATTCAATTGTGATGAGCAATAATAGTTACCAAAAGAACCTGAAGAGCTTGGTATTATCAGATTTATTCTTAAATATTGTTTCAATTCATACTCAGACAATAGAAAAATATTGATAAGATTTGGCATTGATTTTTCTAAAAACACAGTGGACTGATAAAACAGAATCCATCTCTAGTCATCTAAAGAAAACTTCACATTTAAAAACACCATTACCTGGTATCGTCTGTAGATTCTTAGAGAAGTATAAGAGAGACATCTACTGGGGAGAAGGAAACATGTTTTATTATCAGGTAAACTTGCAGCTCCAGTAAGAAATCATTATTTCCTGTGGTCTTTGAGTTTACAACACAGCCTTCAAGGCAGCATATTACCACAGTCACAAAAATGTTCGTGAAGATGTGTAGGAGCACAAAAACGGTGGTCAGAAGCCCAGGTTTGATTTAAAACTCAATGCAAAGCACTTCCTAAGGGAAATGGGGACTGCTCACCCAAACGATGCAGAGGAAAGGGAAATCAGCAGACCGGACCAACAGTGGATCCATCTTAAAAGTAGAATGAAAAGGACAGGGTCTTCTCCACATGATTGGAGCAGCTGTGGTTGAATAATTCCACAAATTATGAATTAGCATAAACTTTTTAGAAGCTTCGTCAAAGCTGTTTTAAGTCCTATTTAACAAGAGAACACTTGGGATAACTCGTAATGTGGTTCATCCTGGATGCAACCTAAGCATATAGTATTGATTATGTAAATATAGACAGAGCAGGGTCATTACAATACACATGGGAATACAGGTGTTTTCCTCGTTACATGTTCTCAGCCCACCTGTCCTTAACAGCAACAAAAACCTCACAATGACATTTTTTTCACATTTTCTAACATACTTAGAAGTAGATAACGTTCCTTTGTAATAGCTTACCTAGGATGATGCAAGTAGATACTATATTCAGATTTTTTAATGAAAATTATGCAAACATAAAATATTGGTGATGATAAAGTCTATCAGTTCTGAAAATATATGGACCTTGTGTATCTACAGAGTAACATTCCTGTACAGCCTAGAAGGTGCAAATGATTAATCAGGATAGGAAGTCCATGCAGTACAATATAGCTGGTTAGTGTCAGATATTGGTACAGTGTAATGCTTCTATGCCATGTAGGCTACTTCTGAAAGTGTAATATATTTGCACCATGTAACATGTAGATATCTTAGTTACTTTCTTGTTGATGGAATAAAATGGCTTAAGAAGGAAACCTTAAGGAAAAGGGGATTATTTGGCTTCAGTTATAGGAAAATACTGTCCATCTTGGTGAGGACGATGTGGCAGAAAAGGCACGGAGACAGGAGCAGAAGATTGGCTGGTCACATTTGCATTTGCTCTCAGAAAGCAATGAGTAAACATGAAGTAGGACCAGGCTATGAATCCTCATGGTCTGTCTACAGCGATTCATTTCAGCAGTGATTCTGCAACTCCTAAACATTCTAGCCTTCCAAACTATGCTTCTATCTGAGGACCGACTGCTCATATATGTGAAGCTGTATGGGGTATTTCTGCTCCACGTAGTCATTAAGGACTTGAAAATTTCCACTCAAAACTCAGATGCTCATTGTTAAGCATCAACAAGAACCACTGGCATCCTAAGTCAGCAATGCTAGTTTGCTTCTCTCACATGCATCTTTGACTTACATGAAGAATGGGTATTAGAGTTGGAAAGGACAAGTGGATCTTATAAGAAGCAAGAAGACAATACAGAAAGAGAATGATTGTGCTGTAAATATAACACAGTCTTATAGTGAACAAATAGAACACAGATTCCAGAAGAAGAATGACTATGACCTTGATATTATTTATTTGTTCCTGCCATTTCTAAAGATGCAATCCATCATTGCACACAGAGAGCTAAGCTGAGACATATTCAAAAGAATACTGGTAGACCAGCTAAGCCCTTTGCCATCCAATAGTTAAAAATACCTGCATTCTGGAGAACAGGGAGCCCAGATTAAGATCAGATGCACACTGATAATTTGTACTCATTTTATGTGTGAATGTAAATTAATAGAAGTTACAGAGGGGATAGAAATAAAACAATTTCTGAATTAGCAATACTAAGAAAATGGTTTTTTGTTTAAATAAATGTTTCTCTCTTTTTTATTTTTTTTTTTTGAGACAGGGTTTTCCTGTGAAGCTTTGTTGACTGTCCTGGGAACTAGCTCTTGTAGACCAGGCTGGACTTGAACTCATAGATATCTGCCTACCTCTGCCTCCCAAGTGCTGGGATTAAAGGCATGCACCACTACCACCCGGCTCTAAATAAATATTTCTTAATATCTACCTGTACTGAAAATTCCCATAAACTACAGTATCCTGCCTCCTCTCTCCATAATTCCAGTTAAAATTACTCAGTAGTTTTGTGAGAATTTCCAGAGTGCAAATGACTAATAGGTAACAATTATTGAAGTCCAGGGCTCATTCTCAGCACCGTTTCTTCTTAATATTCTCTATGTACCTGCTCAATCAATCCACATAGCTCTAATATCAGTGTTTTCATATATCCTGCTGGTTTTCTTTTCCCAACACTGTACTCAATCTCTCTTTACCCACTTTAGAAATCATGATGTTGCCCTTAGGAGTCCTGAGTCAAGCAGCATGCAGTGCCCCAGGATATAAATGCTTCTGTGCCGTAAACAAAACACATTTTCAAAATATTGTTGTAGTTACTGAAACACCAGCTGCTTCGGTGACTAGGAAACAAGTTATCGTGCAGATCGCACGGCTATCATTACGTCTTTCAGCAGAGGAACAATGTTAATGACTTCTACTGGAATGCGTGAAAGTGGAGTCATGCATCACAAACCGACACAAACACACACCGACATAAACACACACACACACACACACACACACACACAAACACACACACACTTAAAGTAAAATAAATCATTTAATTGTTGAACTATTAAAATAATGAATACTTTTCAATGGTATTTACAAGGAAATGGTTTAAATTGGTTCAGAAGATAGTGCAAAATCAGACACACCAATAAGCAAATAGAAATGCTGAAATTAATTGCTGACTGATGTAAAACATGCCACTATCTATAAGCCATACATTTTAATGTTAGGAATTATATTTTTCAAAGAGTGAAATCAATTGAACCTCAGCTGGGTGACATTTATTTGTCTTTCTTTACATCAGGGTCACTAACACCTTCCTATAATGTTGGAAATAATTACCTCACTTAGAAACATTGAAAAGTACAGGTTATTTTATATGTTTGTTGAATAACACTTTGATTTTCAATGAAAATATAAGTGGGAATATTTTGTCCATCTTAATTTTATATACTTTTTTTGATGTGAGTGTTCCTTTTCCCTCTGATTATCACAGTTTTAAGGAATTATACCCTAAATTGTACACATGTATTATGATTGTTTTAAACTTTTTTACTGTGTAACCAATTAACTCTTGCTTTTTGGTGTTCATATACATGCATTTATGTCTGTCTCATGGAAGTTTGTTTGTCCTCTGGCTGTGAGAGAGACTTGCCTTTACAGCTTTCTAAAGAGCTGCTATTAAGGTTTTGATCTGAGGTCCCAGCTGAAGCTCGTCATTCGGATCCTGATTTCAATTTCAGGCTCTTAGGGTCACTATTCAGTTTCTGAAGGCTCATTGAATTAGAGACACCATTCAGTTTCTGAAGGCTCATTGAATTGATAACCTCCATTCTCAGATGTCTTTTGCCCAATGCTCTCTGAAATTTCCATGCCGTGTGCAACACTTCAGCATACACTTTCTTCCCCCAGGCTGAGAGAGCAAAATGATCTATGGGCATTGTGAATACTACCGCAATTTATGATGTACCCAAAGAGGCAATACTGTACTGCCTTTGGTGCCTCCGGTGGGACAGATGCTAAACAGGAGTTCAGCTAACACAAGTGTTTCTGTTACCAGAGATGGGGAAGTGAGCTTGACCATTCATGCAGATGCAGCAGGAGTGAGATTTAAACTGTGGTGGACCTTTAATTTCAAATACATGTCATGCAATACTGATGAATTCAGGTCTTAGAGTTAGCTGAAGTATGGTGGTCTTCTTAAGAGATCTTACACTCCCAGGAAGGTTTTACAAAACATTTCTTTCACCATCCTGCAGTTTCAAACAAAGTCACAGGTTTGTCACTGATGTTCCTTCTGCAGTACTGACTTCCTCTTTTATCATGATAAGACTGAGGTCTATGCAGGAGATGTATCAGCGTTTGGGTATATACATCTCTTGCAGAGGACTTGGGTTTATTTCTTACATAACATGCATTTTGGATGACTTACAGGAACTACTAGTAACCCCAGCTCCAGGGACAGACACCCTCCTCTGGACTCTATAGGCACCTACACCCATACACACGCATGCGCGCGTACACACACACACACACACACACTCTCTCTCTCTCTCACACACACACTTAAAATTAAAAATTTAAATAATAGAATGAAGCCATGTGAGCAAAAATGGACTCCTATATTATATAAACAATGTCAGGTCAAATATAATTTAGTGAGAGTTAGTCTTTAACTCTAACTCTAAGGTCTTTGTTGAACAATCAATCTGTTCTACTCATGTCTCAGTGAAAAGAACAATTATTAAAACTGTATAAGTCATGAAAGTCCCATGGAATATCTGGAGGAGTAAACTCTTTTAAATTCTTAGGTTTTATTGAAATAGACAGGATTCAAAAATGTTAAAATTCTGTCAATAAAACCAAGATCTAATAAACAGGTTTCCTCTGACAGTTCTTGATGGAAAATAAAAAAAATGGAGTTCATCATGCCAATAAATAATATCATAAACAGCTATAAATAACTTCTCTATACCTAGCAATTCCCTTGTATGTAATTTACATTCATTCATCGACCTTTCGGTTAGAAAAATGTGTTGATATGGAATCCTTGCCTCTTGACCAAGCACAGTCTCCTGGCCCTGCTCAGGTTCAGCAGTGGAGCTCAGGGGCCTCTCTCCTCTTGGGATGCCTGTGTCTTCAAACACCTGCTTTCCTCCAAGGCTCTGTCTCTGTTTTCCAATGATTGGCAGTTCACAGAGGCTTCAGAAGGAAACATGAAGACTGCATATGACAACTTCCTATGGCTGCGTTTAATGTATTACTGGAACCAGTGTTATTAAAATGGGAGAAAGTAGACTACTGGTCACAGTACACAAACATTTGTGGGATTTATTAGTTTTTCTCTTAGATGTTGTCTTAGTAAGCATGGACAGAGAACACACAACTTCTAAAATTTTCAAGTGACATCTTATCTGAACACACTCAGACCACTGAAGGATCAATGTCCCTTTCCAGTGGGCATTTCTTCAAATATTCTTTATAGAATATACAGACATATTAGATTCATGAGATACAACAACTATTTCCAGGATTGTTTAAGAAAGGAAAAGAAGAACTTAGTGTTTTTTTGAGTCCCTAAGCTCTAAAATGTATTATTTTTAATTTAAGCACTACTCTTGTTTTGACTACATTTTCTATGATATTTTATTTTTTTACTGTTTTTATTAAGTTATACATTTTTCTATGCTCCCTTGCTTTCCTCCCCTCTCCCCTTCTGTTTTTCCTGTGAACACCAATTTACTCAGGAGATCTTGTTATTTTCACCTTCCTGTGTACATCCATGTACGTCTCTCTTAGGGTCCTCTTAATTGTCTAGGTCCTCTGGGATTGTGAATTGTAGGCTGGTTTTTCTTTGCTTTATATCTAAAAGCCACTTATGAGTGAGTACATTTATTTTTCTTTCTGGATCTGGGTTACTGGTGGAGCCACAATTTTTAAACAGTAAAAGTACAGCTGATAGATGCTTAGACAGACCCACAAGTGTGTAACTTATGGGGAACCCCTCCAGCAGAGCTGCAAGAACATTTGCTTTTTAGATAAGCCACTGTCAGTTCTGTAAAAATCTTATGAAATCATGGCATTTCTCCGTTCAAAATGAGGCTCCTTCCCAAAATTTCTCAGCAGTGTAACTTCCTCCTGCATAGGCATCAGAATGACCTTCCATGAGGCCTCAGAGCAATAACTACACTCTTTGTTACAATGTCAATTTTACGTAAAATCAATGCCTCACAATTACTTTTGCTAACAGACCACATAAGAATTTCAAAAAGTTAGGAAGACAGGGCCCTTACCAGACAACAAATCTGGGCATGGGTGAGTCCAGAGTTCAGAGATGTTTAGTAACTTTAGTGGTTTGGAAAGTCAGGTGTTTCCCCTTGGATACTGGCCCTTCCTGGGTGCTGTCACCTGTACTTGGAGCGCTACTTTGTCAGGTTCTACCTACATTTTTTTGTGATTTTAAAATGCATGTTGATATCATTGTTTTTGCCTGTGGAATTTTTTTAATCATGTCTTTAAAAACTAAAATCCTGGCGGAGATCAGGTTTTCATCCTTCCTTT
The DNA here is from genome assembly GCF_903992535.2 of Arvicola amphibius. Lineage (NCBI taxonomy): Eukaryota > Metazoa > Chordata > Mammalia > Rodentia > Cricetidae > Arvicola > Arvicola amphibius. Next base: position 158,113,768 of record NC_052051.1, read on the forward strand.
GAATAAAGAACATGCAGAGGTAACGTACTGCGTTGATTTATTTCATTTTACCACCAGATCCAATTAGCCAGGTTTTTATCTATAGCGATTCTTAGCAGGACTCTAAGTGGTTTATTTAGGGGTTAACCCCAAAATAACCTTAATAGGTTACCTCACTCATTATGGTATTTTCTAGATCCATCCATTTACCTATAAATTTCAAGATGTCATTAATTTTTGCCACTGTGTTGTACTATATTGTGTAAATGTACCACGTTTTCCTCATCCATTCTTTATTTGAGGGGCATCTAAGTTGTTTCCTGGTTCTGGCTACTACAAGTAATGCTGCTCTGAACATAGTTGAGCATATGTCCTTGTGAATTATTGAACTTCCTTTGGGTGTATACCCAAAAGTGGTATTGCTGGGTCTTGAAGTAGGCTGTTTCCTAATTTTCTGAGAAATCACCACACTGATATCCAAAGAGGCTGTAGAGGTTTTCACTCCCAACAGAAATGAAGGAGTGTTCCCTTTACCCCACATCATCTCCAGCACAAGCTGCCATCAGTGTTTTTAATCTTGGTCATTCTGACAGGTGTAAAATGGAATCTTAGAGTTGTTTTGATTTTCATTTCTCTGATGGCTAAGGATATTGACCATTTTCTTAAGTGTTATTTTTAATACTATTCAATATTATTTATTTTCAGTTTTTATTTTTGCTTGCTCATTGAAAAATTTATAAATACATACAGTGTATCTTGACCATATCTACCCCCACTCCCTACTTCCAACTCCCACGAGAATACCTTTTTTTGTCTCCCCTGTAACTAACTTCCTGCAATATTTTATAGTTTTTTAGCCAGCCGAATTCAATTAGTGCTGCCCATATGTGAATAGGTGTACTGACACCCACTAGGTTAAGGGTAAACTACATGACAGAGGCTACACTCCAGGAGAACATCCACTCTGTCACTACCAACAACCTTTTACTGCTATGAGCTCCTGAGTTAGGGGCAAGACATCAGGACTGCCACCTGATTTCATTTTGGGGAGTTTTAATTAGCTTGATCTTCTTCAGAACTTTCATTGGTAACCACAGCGGCAGTGAGTTTGTGTATGTTACAGATGTGTCCTGTCCAGAAGGCAGCATTTCATGGCCCTCTTCCTTATCCTCTCGCCTCTCCAGTCTTCCACCAGTCTTCAGAGATGCTACCTGAGTCTCAGGAGCGTGAGTTGATGAAGATATATAATCTGTGGTCATTCGTTCTCAGCAGTTTGAACAGTAATATTTTCTGCACTAACCACTAACCAACGAAATGAAAACATCTCCAACCAAGGTTGAAACCAGCACAAATTTATTAACAAAAATAGTTTACTGACATGATAATTTAGAAAACAGCATCAATATCACCTCTCTTAGGGCCTGCCACTTCCCTAATCTTGGGTTTTGGCCATGTTGCAATGAAACAACAAATCCTTTCTGTATAACAAACCTCAAATTCAATCAAAAGGTTATTTGGTTACCTCTGTGAAGAGTCACACACTATTGCACTAGTGGTCACTTCTGGCCTAGTAGGTTATGCCGTAGTATGCAGGGTACAGCTATGGATGATACTATAAATGTCTTTCCTCTTCTGACAGTCTGAACACCTTTCAACACAACGAAAGACGAAAGAAGATGCCTTATCATCTAGTTAAGGTGTGCAATCAAGAGCTATAGCTATATTATTTGGGATGCCTCTGAAGCTTTTAAGACACATAACTTGAAGAGGTAAACCGTGTCTCACACTGATACTTTTATTTTACAACCAATGTCTTCTGAGAGCAGCACCACTCAAAAAATGTAGGGTAGTTTCATTCAAATTTCTTTTTAAAATGTTATGATTTCTTTTGAAATTATAGTTTGAGTTAATTTACAAAGCAATTGTCTCATAAAATTTCTTCATTGATCCTTAGCTTGCATTAACCTCTTCCCTACTTCCCCAGCCCCGTTCTCTCAACTGTAATTAGGATCTGATCTCAATACTTCCCCTGTTCTTTCACATCACATATGCTTTATTATCCTCTGCTACTGCACTTTTATAATACCTATATCTTTTATGAGATGCATTATAAGTTGATACATTTCTGAGTGTGTGATTAAGAAATCAGGGCAATAAGCCCCTCCATAACTTCTTAGTATTTTGTTTGCATTGGGAAATTTTCACTGCTGTGTTCTCATTCTGTAATGTATTATCCTTGTCTTAATGCCCTGCCTATGATGCTGCAGAGCAAGTCAACAGAATTTTATCCTTTCTGTGTTTTGCTGTCCTTTATGTTAATATTTTGTGTTCCACTCTCTGTCCCTACCCCAGAGAATACTCTATTTGTCTTTGAAATAATTATTTATTTTCTAAAACTGAGAAGTAAGTTTTCTGTGTCACTTAACATACTCAGATTCTGTTGATGTAGCAGGTGAGAGGGTAAGTTTCCTTTTAGAACTGAACCATAGTCTAGTGGCTGTAGTCCACATGTTTCTATGAAAGCCCTTTCTGGCTTTGCTTCCCCTCATGCCTCTTCTGTCTTCAGTGTAACACTTTCTCCTCGAGTTTCACACCAAGTAACAACAGCTCACATATTGTTCACTCATCCATTAGATAAGACATGATGTACAGTACTCCCCACTAAATACTGGCGCTCAGAGCACTGGCAAAGTTTGCCACTATAAATGTATATGGGTGGCGTTTTGAATCATTTTTTCACTAGACCATAAATCTCCATTGGGTAAGGATCACAGACTTGTTTGCACTGCTGTTTATAAGCACTAAGGTGATAGAAGAGAATACAAAAACTTCTAAATATTTTAGAAAGCTAAACTCATTTTGCCTCAGATACAAACCACAGAAAAGCAGAAAATGGAAAGAGTTGGGAAATCTTCAAAAATGAGGCAGAATTTGTTTCTGTTTCTACGGAGAATCTGAAGCAAAGCAACATATCAATGAGGGGCAAGAGCTGAGGATACCACTGACCAAGTTAGCAGGACTAGCTAAGGTGGCAGGTAGCTACTCTGTCCACTCTTGGTTTTCTCTTTTGGAAGCATTCAACTAGAGAAGCCTTTTCATTATATTACAAACTGTTCACATCAACAAAATAGAGCGTGGTTTTAATGGGCTTTAAACCAGCTGTGCGTGAGTATATCCACATGTTCCACAAACATGTGGAGCCTAGTATTAAGTTTTCAAGTGTGTATACAAATGTTCATAATGGGGAAACACATAGATGATGAGAGTGGGAAGGAGATGGTGATAGGAAGAGAAAAGCGAGGTCTTAAGAGGGGGTTGGAAGCAGAAAGAGTAGATAACATTGTGCATTTGACATAGAGGAGGGAAGGGACTTCCAGGGCAGGAGCAGGAAGGAGGCAGCGTGTTGAGGGATGGAGCTGGAAGAGAGTCAACATCAGCATGTCTGAGGAGCTCACAGAAAAACTCATTATTAACTCACAATAAGATGTGTATTCCAATCTGATTAAACACTAGTAAAATGCAACATTCAGACTAGTGTATAGTATTCAGAGGTATAAAAGTCACCTGTGACGTTTCTGGTTCTTTTCTGTTCTGTTATTCAGGCAGGATGTTAAGACTGTAGGCAGTAGACTATGATCTAGTATCTAAGAATCCTTGTCTAACATATTCGAATGAATATAAGCAAACACAGACCTGACAGACTTGTGACTTGTGATTGACTTCTCTGTTCTCTTGATTCTGTCATTAGTAAGCCTCCTTTTGTCCCTTGGGGTTAAAGTTGTGTTGCTACTGCATTAGCAGCTGGGGGAGGCATGGTGCCCTAGGGCTTAAGCAGTCATGAGGTCTGTACTGTCCCCTGAGGCTCCTGTCACCCTGCAGCGTAACTGCTGTACAATTCATGAGTATACAATGATGAGCCCTGAGAGGACTTTTACAATTATTTCTTGGCTGTAGTCCCAAATAGAATTTTGAAACCAATTGGTGATCAATCCTGACATTTAATCCTGAGGGGATCTCTTCTCCTTCCTGTTGATACCCTCGTTTCTCTATCCTGAAAAGGAAGTAGCTGTTTCAAAGACGAATAACTTTTGTGAGGAGAAACGATATTCTTGGAATCAAGAGTTATTTAATATGTTTGCAGAAACTGGGGCATTGCTGTCATCTTTACTGAATTTCAAAGAAGGAGCAATAACTGAAACATTTGACATTACTCTTTCGTGATTGGAGGACATACTTAATTGATGGATGAAGGTCTTTTCTCCCTACCAGGCTCATGATTCTGTAAGATTGTTATTCAAAAGTAGTTTTCTGTAAATGTGTGTGTGTGTTTGTGTGTACTCGTGTGTTTCTATCTATAGTTTTGGCAAATGTACTATGAGACCCCATTAAGTGGACAAAAGGCACCCTTCCCTTTTGTCATTGTCATCAGTAGGGGGCTTGTTAGCTTCATCTTCTTTTTTGGTGATCTTGTCATGGAAATCACTTCCACTTTCATAAAGCTTTTACAAACATAATTAGGAGGGAAGAAAAAAGCAAACAAAATAAAACAAAAAAATAACAGCAAGAGGACTGAGCTAATTTAAAGATTTCTGTATGTCTTCAGTTTCATGGAACAGAAGAAATTGAAAAAATAAAATAAAAAACAGTAGTTGAAACATCACAGAGAGAACCAATCTGCTTAGTGGAGAGATAAATCCACCACACAAACAAAACTAGAGAGGGAAGGGGGGGAAGAAATGGGGGAGAAGAGGAAGAGGAGAGCTGTTTCATGGAGAGATAATTCCGCCATGCACACAAAACCGAGAGGAAGAGAGGAAAAGAAATGGGGGTGAGGTGAAGGAGTTAAGTAAGACTGCAATGATCCTCTTAACCTTCCTGGTCTCCCTGTGGAGCTTGGTGGTTCTAAAAGTTTATCTTTTGAATCTTTTCCCATTTTTATGTCTTCAGATGTTCTTTCAAAGCTCTGACAGCAGGTAATTTCTAAATTAAATAAAATTAGCTCCAAGCTGTACTCCTTTCCATAATACATGTGCAGGTCTCAGAACTGACTGTGATAATTTAACTTGTTCCATGCTAAGTTTGTTCCTCCTTGTTTCCAATTTTTCAGCATAAATGAAAATGCTGTGTGGTATAGCCTCACTGAACACATGTCAGATGTTGTAAGCAAATGTGCAGATCCCATTCTAGGGTGGAATATTCAGATGGGCAAAGCATGCTTCTCCAAAAATGCTTCCTCTGTCTTTGAAAAGAAGGATTCCAGATGTCTTTGTTTCCAGCTAATGGGTGTCAAGTCTTAAGATCTTCAACCTTCTGTATCCCTCTTCTTTCTACCTCTGTGGAGAATAGAAATGAAACCTTTAGACATCCCAGGACAATATCAGGAAAGACCCCTTACAGAATGTGAAAGGGAACCTCTTGCAAGTCCTTTGTGAAATGTTCAGAACAAGGAATTCGTCTTGATCTCAATAAATTTATTGGCCAGATTCTCATACTTTGTTTTATTGTAGAAACTGTACTGAGATTTTTTAATGCAACTCTTGTTTCTAATTTCATAATTTTCATTTAGTCTTTTTCTGATGACTTCAATGTCTTTGCAAAAGCATTCTAGTTCTTCATTTGTTTTCACAAAATTTGCCTTTGTTTCTAACAGTTTTATGACAAATATTTTAAGATCGTTTTGAGACAGTTATGCAGTTACCATCTCTGTGTTACCATTTGTTCCCATGTGTTATTTATATTTTGGTTTTTTCTACGATTCTTAATATGATGTGTGGATTTTTACTGCATTGAGGGAATTCAGGGAATTGTGCTACAGGACTCTAGATTCTATTTGATTTTTTTCTACTATTTTTGTGTGGCTTGTTTGAGTAGACTCGGGTCTGTGTTCATGCTAGCTTCCTGATGGAGCACAGTGGTAGTACAGAGCACATATGAACCCCTGATTCCTGCTGCTTCCACTCAGCTCTGCCTGTGACATGTTTACTTCTCAGGTGTATCCCTGGCCAATACCAATTCATTTGTGATAGAGGTGGTTGTGGGTATGTATGTTGTCGGAGGCCATTTGTTCATTTCCAGCAGCTCAGACCCAAAATAATCACACAGAAACTATATTATTTAAATCACTGCTTGGCTAGTCACTTAAGCGTATTGTTAACCAGCTCTTACATCTAGAATTAACCTATTTTTATTATTATTTATATTTTACCATGAGGCTCGTGGCCTGCCAGCAAGGTTCCTGCTGGCGGCTTGTGTCTTTCTCCTCTAATGGCATGGCTCCATGGCATCCCTTTGACTCTGACTACTCTCTCTCTCTATATCTCTACCAGCCTGGCTATATTCTGTTGAGCCATTGGCCAAAAGCAGCTTCTTTATTCATTAACCAATAAAAGCAACACATATACAGAAGGACTTCCTACACCATATTACAGGCCTCTCTGACCCTTTGTCACCAGGGCAGAAGTGGATCAACAGCCAAGCCCTGGGAGTCTCCTGGGTGACGAATGGGAATGGGACAGAGTCCTGGCACTGTTGCCAAGTTAGCTTCACTCTGCTTTGCTCTTTGACATTGGGCAGGAATGAGACTGAGCTCATCCTTGCAATGCATTGATTCTACCTTTCTGGAATCAGAACACCCTGTTTCCATGGAAACAAAATGACAGGCAGATAACTCCTCAGAAACCAAAGCCATTTAGTAAAGGACTTGGGATGCTGACCCTTGATCCAGTGGGAAATATGCCTCCTCCTCACTCCCCAGTACTCGATGGACAGAGTATGTTTTTGCCGTTGATGTTTGGTTAAGGTGAGGGTAGGTTAGATAGGACCAAAAAGTGTTTTCTGTATTAGGCCACCCCTTTGCTGGCATTTTAACTAGGAGAGTTAGACTTTTCTAGGAATCAAATACAGTTCTTCTAATTGGCACTTTTATGAACCTGGCTTCTGCAATGCCCTGTCTGGAACACAGGGGAGGTCACAAGAAAAATCACAGAATCCCTTCTTGTAGTATTTCGCATGTCCGTGGGTTGCTAGACATTCTGCTGCTTTCTCTAATCCCTTCAAGGTTTTCCTATGACTTGCTCGTGTGCATAGCTAGAGTTTCTGTTCTCAGAGGGAGGAATGGAGTTGTCCTCTCTGCTGACCATGGGGAGGGCAGAGGGCAACTTGAGGGACACGGTTCTGTTTTTCAACCATGAGGGTTCCAGGGCTCATGTCGGTAAATGATCCAGCAAGTGCCTTTATCCACTGAGCCATCTTTCAGCACCCACTGATTCTTAAATATCCCTTTCTACCTATTGCAAATGGCATACAACTTTAATAAGTAAACTCTGATGTCAAAAAATGCAGTGTGCATTTGTTAAAATGAGTTATGTCCTAATATAGGTCATTCTAAATGAGTCACAAGCCATCTTGAAAGATGTTTTCTTTGGGAGCAATGATGGGGCCTTGATAAAGCTTACAATCCACATCTGTGCCTTGGGAGCAATGATGAGCCCTCCACAGACCTGACAAGCCACTTCTGTGCTGTTTCTTTTTGCTCACTTTCTGCAAATCCTTCCTTTGACACAATCTTTTTCTCTGCCTTCCTTTGATGCAGAATGGCTTCCAACAAAAAGATGCAGGAGTGTCTGATGGGAGTGCAGAAAACAGAAGCTAGAGTTAAAGCTGCTCAGTGTGGAGAGGGGAAGAATGGCCTTGTGATTTCTGAATCTCTAAGGTGAAAGAACTCAGAGGAGGAAAACTGTCAATTTATGAAAGTCCACACTTTACTGAACTGTCAATACAGCCGCTGAAAGAGAATCCTCCTGTCGTATCAGGGATCAGAGGATTAAATAGTATCCAGGGATAATTCGGGGTTTATCATCTTGGGTGAAGATGACCTGGTGTTGATGTTGGGTTAATTTAAGGGATGAAAATGTCTGACCTATGCATACAAGTAGATATTGCTGCTATTTGTTCCGGATGGGAAAAAGCAGATTATAAAATTACAACTCCATTCCCAAGCCTTTAGAGCTGTAGTGAGCCAGAGTTTGCCTCACTGGTAACACTTATTCCTCAGAGCTATTGGTAGAATAGCTGATGAGTCATGCATGCCTCTCCAGCAGGCTTCCAGCAAATCTGGAAATTAGACCCCTAGCTGTATAAATCAGACATGTGATGCAGGTGTGTAGCGATGTGTATATTGTAATCAAATCTCTTGAAATCTTCCCAATTTGTGCTTTGCCTAGACTCTATGTTTCAATGACTATGTGACGAGATCATGTACATACACATATAAAATGTATGCCGGTTCTGTTCATTTAGTAGACCTTAATTGCTTATGCAGCCTGCTGGGGAAATTTGACCAGAGATGTTAATTGTGAGATAGTGGGACTGGCCTGAGTACCCAGATACAGAGCATATATGAGGTATTCTCCCACAGGTAAGAAACGCAGACTGACCTCTGTGCAGAGCGAGCAATGAACACAGAGCATCTAGATTTCAGCTCTTCCTTGCAGTTGATGAGAAATCACCATGGCTCAACCCTGAGAAAAAGGGACTCACTCCTATGTCCTAAACAGTGCTGGGCATTGCTTCAAGTAACACTGAAACTTATATTAGGTTAGAAAAGAATTGCTGAAGATGCTCTCACAGCCCAATTCGAAGGTGTTGCTTTAAATCGAATGTGTCATTGCTCAGAGGAAGATTTATGGATACCAGACAAGAATGTTGAAAATTCAGCACTGAAGACGGATGCTAGAAAGAAATCCCACACTAGCTCAGAATTGAGTATAATATAGGATTATTTATTTAGGGGTAGACTCACAGATCACAGTCCTCTGCACTAATGGGGATAACAGGAACCGAATCCAGCTGCTTGAAGAGAGAACCAGAGGCATTTATAGTATAAGAGTCCACGCCCAAGTGGGCTGGTACCTTAAAGGCTACTGGCTGAAGGAGTTCCTACAGCACAGCATTGCCGCGCTCAGCTGCTCCGTCTGTGCTCTGTGCACTAGAATCCAGTTCGCAAGCTTCGGGCAAGGGGCTGGAGGTTGAGGAAACACATGCAGAGACAGACTGACAAACAGACTTTCCAACACTGGTACCAAAACTCCCTCTTTAATAGCACCATGGAGGCTTAAATACCCTGCAGTCAATGGCCAACAGGTGAAAATCCTATCCTCTGATCCTCTAGGTAAAGCACAGCTTTTAGTAACTTCAATTAGAAGGCTCTAGACAGGGAAGAGCAGCTGAAGGCCAGGACTCAGTCCCAACACAGCATCACTTGCATAAATAACTCAGTGTTTTATGTATATCTATGAGTATAATGAGGTTTGTGAAGCTATTCATGGTGTTGGTGCTCAGTTTTTGAACCTTTCCTGAGATTTTTGTCCCACTGTGCTGGGTGTGCCTGTGTTCTTTCAAAGCAATAGGTGTGACATTCTCATTATTATCAGTCTCCAGTTCTCACTGCAAGAAGGAGAAGAATGAGGACACATGAGGCCTAAGGTCTGGTTAACACTCACCCTTGTGCCCTTCATAGCATAGCGTGTAAAATGTGTGTTCTGTGCCCTTCTGTCTGAATGCTTTAGGGGTATTTATATAACCTTATGCTTGACTGGTTGGAACCAGCAAGGCAGGATTCCTGTCTCACCATGTCAGCCTCATCTCTTTGGCCTTTTGATATGGCCAGTGACATACTTATGTTTTTGTTTCACGGTTTGTTAAAATTAAAGACAGAAAGGGAGAGAGAGAAAAAAAAATTTAGTAGTAGTCTCTGACATAACTAACAAGTTTATTAGCATTTAGACATGCAACATTCATATTTATATTTGCACAAATGTAATTTTATAAATTTCTCAAATATCTTTTTTGTATAGAAAGAATATGTTCTAGATTTCCTCCAAAAAGTCCTTAAGTTATAAAAACTTAAGGACTCTCATCATTTGCAGGGTGATGTCATGCTGCCAAGAGGCCACCAGAGGGCGGGAATGAATTTCACTTGGACTTGTCTCTGAAGCAGGAAGTGGAAATTTTCCATTGTAGTGAGGTTCTGAACCCTTTGATCTCTGAATTTCATCCAGTGAACTAAAATTCTAAAAAGGTGTATTGATTTTTTTTTTATAAAAATGTGATTAAAGGCTGAACATAAGCTTGTTTGATTCTGAAGACTCCCCTCCTTTCCTGTACCTTCAAAGGAAAAGACAAAGAGATAAAGATGAATACTGAAGGAAAAAAATGACCAGACACAAACACACGAAGTTCTTTCACCTTCCAGATATCACTCACACTCTCCTAGGATAATAATCAGAAATAAAGCAAAATGAAAGATTAATTGCAAAATACATCGTGGTATCCTGTTTCTGAGTCAGATTTAAAATTATTTAAGTTTATAGACTATTAACTTACTATTAAAGCAATTCTATTGGCAATTGACTTGCCTTTTGAATGTGGGCAATTGAAGGAGTATAGGAAACACAGAGGAGAGACTGAAGCTGATGATTCTGGAGCCTCTTTAAGACACCCTCCATTTAGGTCTGGTAAGTCACCCTCTGTTTAGATCCTGTGAAGACAGGCAGTCAAGAATTCTTATTTGTGCCAGGAAAAGGGACAATGTGCACCTAGAGGCATAGATTATAGAATCCACTTTCAGCAAAAAAGCAACTACTAGTCTTAAATATTTTACATTGATATGGATTTTTGTATAGTGATACAAATTTAAAGCTATTTTTGCTATACTATGTGTATGCTTCTACTCTTGTTTGGGATATTATGCTATGTGACTCAGTTAAAAATGTAATGTATTATTAAAAATGTAGATTAATAGTCATCTATAATAGTCAAACATATAGTCATGTTAGATATGTTTTCAAAGCCATTTTTTTTACTCCTTGCAATCCTGAAACATGCATGGCAGCCCATATATGGTTGTTCTGGTGAGCTTATTCATATTAGGATTTATGGTCTAAGTTGATAAAGACTACTGACCATATCTTTTCCACAAGAGGGACCAGATCTCATAACATAAGTTGTGAGGCACCATATGGTTGCTGGGAATTGAACTCAGGACCTTTGGAAGATCATGCAGTGCTCTTAATCACTGAGTCATCTCTCTAGCAGATATATTTAGATAGTCTTCAAACACTTCAAAGACCTACATAATATGTCATCTAATATCTTTAATAACCTAAGACTTTTCATGACAACGAGACATATCTGCTCCTAGAAGCCCCAATCTACTTCAGAAAAGATGATGTGCATCAAAGAAACTTCATATGACATTTATTTTATTTTTGGCAAAAGCTAGCCATCTGGGCAAAGAAACTACCCTTGCCTTAATTGCTGACAAATTTTCTCTTGTGGAAACCCTGACCTGAACTCTGAGTCTTTACTAAAGAGACAAGATGTTTAGGTAAAATTTGAGAAGGATTAGAATCAATGAACAGTATGCTCAAGTCTTCATAGAAGCACAGTGGGGATCACAGTCCAACCCAGTATATTTATTATTTAACTTTTTTCTTTCATTCACTGATATTGGGAATAGAGCAATATTTTCTCAGTGTCCACTTCTTACTATGAAAAGTGAGAGAGATAATATACTTTACCAGAAAGTTTAACATTACAGTTTGTTTCCGGCCTATGACAAAGATTTGTATGTGATTTTTCTAGAAACCTGGATCAAAATTTGGATACCACTTAGGCAACTTCTCTAACACCATCTGTACCATTGCCTAACCTTTCTGAGAGAGAAGGCAGAAGCAAATTGTGCACATAATCACTAGTTTGAGAGGAAGTAATCTGAGGGGGAAAAAGAAAATAGTCTAGAAATTGTACATGAATCATGAACTACTTGAAAAGGAAAAGAAAGAGACATGACTTTAGGAAAATGTATAATCTCATTCTAAAAGAAATCCTCTACCAAACCATTTCAGACTTCTACAGTCATAGGTGCTGAAATAGCTTTTTGAAAAGAGATATATGGGGGCTGGAGAGATGGCTCATTGGTTAAGAGCAGTGGCTGCTCTTCCAGAGGTCCTGAGTTCAATTCCCAGCAACCACATGGTGGCTCATCAACTATCTGTAATGAGATCTGGTGCCCTCTTCTGGCCGGCAGGCACACATGGAGGCAGAATGTTGATACATAATAAATAAATAAATCTAAAAAAAAAAAAAAGAAAAGAGACATATGTAGTGCTAGGTGTCCAAAGAACCTAGCAAAGTTTAACAAAGACAGGTGTTTAGAAAACTGTTCAGTGGGTAAACTTGATTGCTCAAAAGACCCCAGATGCATACATCTCCCCACGACTCTGACTTTTCATATTACTGTTCAGGAATGACATTTATTCTTCTCCATAGATAATTGACTTTCTTATTGTGGGTGAGACTTAATTAGATGAAGGGCCAAAACACCACTTCTCTATAAGAGAAAAGGGAATCTTTCTTGTATGGTTGATTTCAATAGCTCATTCATTATCCATGATCCATATAATCCCCATTCCCCCCCCTCTCCCTCTCTCTCTCTCTCTCTCTCTCAGTAGAAGACTATGAACGCAATGAATGACTATCTTCCCTATTATAAATTTTAAACATATCTTTTGTAAGTCCAGGGTCAGTAGCAGAGATTCTTTGAGTACCCACATTTGAAAAGGCCAAGGGTCACTCTGTTTCTGGGAAAATGTCAAAACATTGTTTAATATGAAGAACCGAAAAAAGTAAACACATTGTTGTACTGTCTAATAAAAAGGATTAGGAAGAGCCTGCCATGTTGATTTTGACACAAACTGCAGGAAACAGTCAAAGGGAAATGAGGCAAGCTGTCATCCTTTCATTCTTTCAAGTTAAAAAGACTGAAGCGACCGTGGAGAGGGCTCAGAGAAATAGAAGACAAGTCTCTCTGGAAAGCACACAATGGCTGTCATTTGTTTATTTGCTTCTGTTCTCTACCAAATGCCTTTCAGGTACAGATAGCTGAAAGTTGTCTAAACATAGGATTAAGATAAAGAAATAAGTAAAATGAGTCTAGTAATACAAATACTTCCAAGGAGTTCTGAATTAATTTGCTTGTTCTTTGAGTGTTTTACTTTTTCAAGCTCCAAGACAACCTTTAGAATGTGGCATTGTCCTGTGTAAGTGATGAGAAAGAACAGTAAAATTTATCAGATACGACACATAAGCATGCTTTCCATTATTTTTGGCTTCCTTTTTCTCTTCATACCTTCTTGATATCTATACTAATGTCAAGATGATTATAGCCTCTTTCACACACTGGTAGTTTCAATTGACATCACATACAATAACACTTTTTTCTTCAAGATATTAGGAAATAGGTCTTTAAAAACTGTTCTTGTGCCGGGCGGTGGTGGTGCATGCCTTTAATCCCAGCACTCGGGAGGCAGAGGCAGGCGGATCTCTGTGAGTTCAAGACCAGCCTGGTCTACAAGAGCTAGTTCCAGGACAGGCTCTAAAGCTACAGAGAAACCCTGTCTCAAAAAACCAAAAAAAAAAAAAAAAACTGTTCTTGTGTATTTTCTTCTGTGTGATATATTAATATCACAATATGTATTAACATATTGACTAGCAAATTAAATAGTAATTTGGATGATAAAGTTATGTGGGAAATGCTGTAAATTAAATCATATTTGGAAAGAGGTTGACAAGTTTAAAAATGATGGACACAGTAATTCAAACAGAGGGGTGGCATTTATCTAAGGAGAAAGCAATTTATTTGGGGATATAGAGGACTTGGACTATGTGAGTGTGAAAAACAGGGAACAGAAGGAGCAGCAATGAAGGAACAGCTGAGTTCTAACAGAGTCAGAACCTGAGAAGCAATTATCCTATAGCCCCTGCAGTATGGCCTTTTAGCATCACAGAAAGCAGAGGTGAGGTATTTGATATTTAAAACTGCTGTTTTAATATAATGAAACTGCAGACCATCCTGGGAAACGTAATAAGGCAGGGTTTCTCCCGTAAGTGGGATTTAGGGGGAAAGATGATAGGAATGTTAAGGAAAGACGAGGATGTAAAAGAGAAAGAGAATTGGTGATGAGGAAGTGGATAGAGTATATAATCTCATGCTTTATATGTGTGCATGGAAATTTCACAATCAAAGTTATTACTTTGCTCAGTTAATAACACATAACCATGAAAGCAAAATCATTTTAGCTGTAATTGAAGCAAATATGGCAGAAAAGCCGATCAGGGGAGAGAGATAGTTCATAGAAAACACTACTGCTGGGAGCAGGGAGCAATCGTGGTGTGTAGGATGACAGCTTTGCAAATGTGGAGGTGGAGGAATTATTGGGCTTTGGATAAAGATATAAGAGGAATCCTAAGGGGACCCTTCCAGTAGGCAGAGCAAGAGTGTTTTCAAAATGTTGAATGCAAGATTGGGCATGAAATGTCGTACAGCAAGAGCTGCACAGGAACCAACAGACTTTGTCCTGATCGGAGGAGGACTGGATGTACCTTGACAGAGACCAGAAGACTAATGCTGGAAATATATGACATAATAGTACGGTGCATACGTTTTATTTGATACTTTGTCAGTCATCCCACATCATATAACATGAAGGCAGTGCACGTGTGATTCTGAAATCTAGAAGACAGAAAAAATAAAACCTAGAGGCCCCATGCACATTCTCAGTCTGTGAACACTCTAATGCCATGAGATCTGCTTGGTTTATTAAGAGACAAAGGACAAAAAAGAGAAGAATCTTAGGTACATCACTTGCCATTCAAATGTAAACGATTGAGAGAGATGAGAAGAACCTAAAAATTGTCTCTGAGAAAAGTCAACGAAATCTCAGGAAAACCCAGAAAATAATGTCTCCTGGAAGAGTCAAGGAAATACTTGAAGAACAGGTCAGAAAATCTTCACTCAGGACCACAGATGCATCCAGAAGGAGAATAAGATGCAATGTAGACTCAGTAACAGTGGATCCACATGGCCAAAAAACAGGGTCAAAGCTCTCACCATCATTCCTAAGCAACTCTACAACAGCAACAACCTTCTGTTCTGGCTTTCCTCTGTAAAAATATGATTTGATATAGGATTTACTAGCAATGTTTGTGAAAGCAAGCACCTGGTAATCTTCCATTCTAACAGCCCCACCTAGGTCTTAAGAGTTTCTTCTGGTCCCAGAGGCAGTTAGGTTTTTTTCCTTTTTAACTGGGAAGAAGCACATGATGATCCTGGATGTCTTTGTCTTCAACCTTCTAATCTTTATCTATGGAAGCAGAAAACTAATGCTTAAACTAGCTAGGTCCTTCAAGAATGTTACCTACTGAAGCAGGAAATTTCAAAGACAGTTCAGCCATTTTTGTTTGTATCCTGCAGAATGCCTCGCAGAATCTTTCATGAAGCAGGAACCCCGAAGGATCTTCTCACCTTTTGGCAAGTTCAGCAGTCATTTCTTTGTGGGTCCTGCATGTCCAGTGAAGCAGTCCAGGCAAAAGCAGTTTCTTGCCCAAATGGCTAACTAACTCCATAAGGAGCCTCTTCGATGCCCAGCTTCCTCTTGAAGTAATTGGTATTGTCAGGAGCAGATGTGTCTCATTGTCATGAAAAGTCTTAAGTTCTTAAACATTTTAAATGCCAAATTCTGAAGGTCTCTGAAAGATTTGAAGAATGCCTATCTAACTGACATATATCTCTTTACATCTAGAAAATCTAACTAACATGTCTACAAGCTTGACTATTATAGATGATTACCTATTAACCTATATTTCTTAATTATACATTGCATTTTTAAATGAGCTACACAAACACAATACCTTAATCAAGATCTGAAATACATATACATATAACAAAATTGATATTAAATTTCTATCAATAAACCAAGATCCATACCAATGCAAATTATTCGTATTTATATCACATTCCCCTTTAAATGTATACAAAAATTTACAAACAATATTTGGGAATATGGGCATAGTCCAGCCTATACTACTTTCTGCTGCTTGGGGCACTGTTAATCAGGTCTTTCATGGTGTATTCTGTGTGCTAGGTTCATCTCAGTCAGCAATTAGGCAAAGTAATTTTTTGAGGGTGTTCACGGTGACCCTCAGGGGGATATGGTTATCAAACCATATTTGTCTGGAAGTATTCCACAGGTTCTCATTATCTGTGGAAACAAAAGGAAAACCTCTTTTCCAAAGAAACATATTTTAGACTCAAATTTTGGAATCAAGATACATTTAGAAAAATATTCTGGTTTAACTTAGCAGCCCATACAGTGAAATGTCTCTCTGTACTTAGCTCCTTCACAGTCAAAAAATTCAAAGAAAACATAAAATACATTATCCAGATTCTCTGTGAATTTTCCATTTTTACATGTCTTAGATGCTGGGAATTTTACTTGCTAAGCCACTGCCATGTGGTGATACACAGATAAAAAGAAATGGGTTAAATTAAGACGTAAAAATTAGCCAATAAGAAGCTAGAGCTAATGGGCCAATGATTTAATTATTTTGGGGCTAAGCTAGCCAGACAGCCAGGATGAACAAGCTGGCTCTCCTCCAACAACCTACAGAGAGGGGAAAAGGAAGGATTAGTTATCAGCTGCCGAGCACCGCGCCCCTGTGTCTGCGTTCGATGCGCTTGAACCCAGTTACTGAGCTTCAGGCAAGGGGCTGGAGGTTAAAAAACAAACACATACAGACA
This sequence comes from Arvicola amphibius, assembly GCF_903992535.2. NCBI lineage: Eukaryota > Metazoa > Chordata > Mammalia > Rodentia > Cricetidae > Arvicola > Arvicola amphibius. The sequence goes on from NC_052051.1 coordinate 158,130,386, forward strand.
GAGAGACAACAACACGGGTCATCCTTGAATTCCCCAAGAATGCCCCCTTTATTGTGTTCAGGGGCAGATTATATAGAGATAGCCACACCCCAGCCAAACCCACCAGAAACCATTCTCCTGCCATCAGGAACTCCTGAAGGTCTCCTGCTCAGAGCAGCTGTAGGCACTCAGATCAGGAGATTACAAGAAATTCAGGATCTGGGGTCTCACTGCTCCCAACAATCAGCAATAGATATACATGTTTTATTTCATTGTACAATCTTAACAATAACCATCTCTTTACATATCATTGGTATGTTGCTTTGGTCGGGTATTTTGGAGACATCTTAGTCCTCTGACATGATGAGGCAGATAATTGAGTTGGAAAACACTTCTTTTCTGGTACAAGATGTGACGAGATCAAATCAATGGATAACAATAGTTGATCTAGGCCGGGCGGTGGTGGCACACGCCTTTAATCCCAGCACTCAGGAGGCAGAGGCAGGTGGATCTTTGAGTTCGAGGCCAGCCTGGTCCACAAGAGCTAGCTCCAGGACAGGCTCTAGAAACTACAGGGAAACCCTGTCTCAAAAAGCAAAAAACAACAACAAAAAAAAAACCCAAAAAACAAAAAAAAAAAAATAGTTGATCTATGGGCTGGAAATGATAAAAATTCACTATCGTCCTTTTCTTATAAAACTGAAGTAAATAAAAGATAAGAGAAACTCATTCTTAGGATTCTACCCAGAATTCAGAGAAGGAAATAAAGCATTTGTACTACATTCAGTAATTCATTTATCACTATTTCTTTTGATGAGAAAATAATGTAGATAGACATTTCTTGTACATGGTGTGTCAGCAACCAGCCCCTTCTCTAGCTGCTTAGTGATTGGCTAAGGCACAGATTCACACAGTTCCCTTCATGAGTGTTTACACCCTTGGAGGTAAGTTTTCCATTCATGCTTTACTTAGGAAAAAACAAGAATGAATTCAGTGGCCAGATATTTTTAACAATGACAGGTTACAGGACTAACAATGTGTGGTTTCTAAGTCCTTCTGACTCATGCGTTCAACAATGTCCTTGTCAACTGATGTCATATGCCCCTCAGAATTTGAAGTCACCCTCTGTGTCCTGTTTGTACTGCATGGCTTCAGTGTTTATGGCTTTCTCTATATCTCCTTAGGACATACTGGACTATGTGTGTAAACGTGCGTATGCTTCCATTAAGGCTAGCAAGACCCTGACTGTCACACAATGTCTTGTAATTCAGATTCCAGTTAAAACAGCCAAGAGATACTTGTGCGTGACCAATTTTTGTAGCTCCTCCTCAGCCTCTTAATACATTCACTGAGTGCTGATGCCTAATTATCCAAGGATATCAGGCCCAGAAGTATAAAACTTTTAATTGTTTTTTGAAGTGAGAAGCCATTTGAATGACAGACAGAATCAATTCTGAAGTGATTGCTCTTACTTGAAGTATCTCTTTAAAGTGTATCTAGTTTCTTAAAAAATTACGGTGTGGGAAGGGTGGCAAATAATATAATCTTTGAACTTTACATGGATATGTGAACTGAAGTCCAGAAACAAACGGATAATTTTAATTTCCTAGGCAATCCTATACTCCCTGGGAAAACTAAGCTAAGAAAACTGAATTGTCTTTAAACAATGCCTTTTTAAAGTTGGTGTGTGTGTGTGTGTGTGTGTGTGTGTGTGTGTGTGTGTTTGTATGAGCACACAAACACACATGCACTTCTTGCAGATTCCATCACATTGTTACAATAGAGAGAATAAAGTAGCAAAGATGGTTGGATGGTCAGCTCAATCTGATCTTTATGTTTAGTTGTTGGTGAAATTGTATTTCCTTCACTCAGAGCTTCTGTTGAATTTTCAAGTCAATATTATGCCTGGCTATACGACTAAAGTCCCTTGCAAAAAAATAAAAGAGACAAAGAAAAAGAAAACAAATCTATATTCTCAAAAAAAAAAAAATTCTTAAGGGAGCAATGCCAGTGGGGAGCATTTAATTCTGACCTTAAAGGTTCCTAAATGAAGAGTGCAGTCATATTTCTCCCATGGGTTCTTTAGTCTTTCTCTATTCCAAGACAACTCTCTCCACACTCCGTTTTCCCACCCACCTCACAGAATTGAAAAAGGCATTGAGGGGAAAAATGGAAGAGAAGGAGAGAAAAGAATCCTTGTAAACTGTCAGCACATTTCGTCTCACAAGTTCTTCTGAAACCATTTCTCCTGCCATGTGGGCTGAGTCATTTCACACGAGACAGGATGGCTAAGCTGCCTTCCTCATCACTGTGATAAAATGCCTGGAAAAGGCAACTTAAGGCTGAAAAGGTTTCTTCTGACTGACAGTTGGCCGTTGTCGTGGGAAGACTGTGATGATGGACAGCCAGGCTAATGGCAGCTGGAACATGATACTACTTGCTTGCATCTTGACAGAGAAAAGTGCCGAAAGCCTGGAGTGGAAAATCAGGCTCTGCTCTAGCCCTCGGTGTTAGCCTCTGAGCATCCCACCTTTTATATACAGCTAAGGACCAAGTTTTCAAACTCCTGAGACTGTGGTAGATACTTCATACCTAAACTATAACACAGAGATATGAAGTAAAGAGGATGAAGAGTAGGGATGGTGGTGGAATAAGAAAATACATTCTGTTCTTCCTGCCATTGTGTGTAGTTTTCTTTCCAAAGAATTTCTTCTACTTGTTATTCTAGGAACCGTACTCAAGATTATTTCTTAAAATTTCTACATCCTGTGTCCCTCAACACATATCTGAGCTAGTCTATTCTTGATTATATTAAAGATAACAAACACTGTGAGTGTTTCTTCCCAAAATTCAAAGATGAAGACTCTCTTCCCCAAGCAGAGCACTGTGAGCCTCGCTTAGGCAGGTACAGAGAAACTGTAGCGAGATGCCTCATGACTAGCCATCATTTGTCTCCTAATTTAGCTTGATACAGATCTAGCCTTCTAGGTATAATCACAGATACTTAATTTAACTTCATTAATTTTCCATATGCCAGGTCATATTTATTTACCAGTTCTGAAATAGACTAGCAACAACAGATTATTATTTTACTAATTTAGCATTGAGAATGATACCAAGCATTAACAATAAATGCTACCATGAACAAGTCATACAGTTCATACAAATACATACAAGAGGGGTAGGGAAAAATAGATAGAAAGATGATAGATAGATAGATAGATAGATAGATAGATAGATAGATAGATAGATAGATAGATAGATAAATCTAATTATCTCATAAAAGATTTCTGCATTAAAATTCGGGATATACTAATTGTACCCTATTATACTCTGAAGACATTATTGGTAAAATTTGCATAGTTAGTTAAAGATACAGTAAACATGTTTTAGGTGAAAAATTAGTCCATCTTTGGATGACAAGAGCCATAGGGTTTCAAGTGGTAGTCTGGTGAATCTCGTGATGGTGAGTAGCTAGAGAATAGATTTATTTTTTAAATTTCAGTGATGCTAACACAAAGACAGCTTTTGAGGTGTTTGTGAAAACATCTCAGTGGTAGCGCAAGGCATAGAGGGGTAATTACAGGTGTCTATTAGCGCGTGATTTAATAATTACAGGTGTCTATGAGCCCATGGTTAAATAAACCATATGTGGTCTTTCATGCAATGTTTGTTGTTTTCAATTACAGAACTGAAGGACGAAGTCATGGGACCACGAGAATGAAATCCAAAGCTATAAAGTTAAGCAAAGGAAGCTGGACAAAGAGACACAATTATAGGATTCTATTTCTATGAAGACTTAAAAAAATGCCTTTTGGGTAAGACAAGAGATTGGGTGGCACAGGGCTAGGGAGGGAGGCAAGGAGCGGCACCTGTAAGCTGTAGAGTTTCACTGATGGCTGCTGGGACTGTTTAAAACCTGAATTACAGTGATGGACACACAGTTCTGAGAAACCAAAAAGCATCAAACTGTAATTATTCCAAAGAATTAATATTATACTATGTGAATCATTTCTCAATAAAGATAATATAATCAAGAAAATTGAACACAATGTATTTTCAAATGATGAAAGAATAAGGTCTCAAAATAAACACCCTCTTTCCTTATGGATCAGCAATGAATTTTTTCTTCTTCTATAGACAATGATCATATCGCATGACCTTAAAGGAATAATACAGCGGACAACACTTAATCATCCAAATTAAACCACCTGATGAGATGCATAGTCACACCAGGACAACACATTCCCTGATGGGACATCAAGCCCCTTTATAAATTGCACATTTGTGCTTGGTTTAATGAGTGTTTAAGGGTTAAGAACCAAAACCCAAGATAATCTAAACTGTGCACAATGTAGCGCAAATGGGAATGTATTTATGTAAGCTCCACATGAATTATTCAGTGTTCAGACACCAATCTGATTTTGCATTAAACTGCATTGATGGAGGCCATGTGCTGCTGACATTAGTAAAACACTCGCAGTGCCTGGCCTTCCTGTCTCCTCTGCCCTACACCGGCATTAGGGAGACGACCTTCATTATGCAAGTTGGTCTTTCAATTTTCCCAAAATGGCAGGTACTACACTATACCTGACACCAGTACTTTAAAGAAAACCATCTGATTATTATTATGCATATGTGTAAGACAGTTTTTGACACCATGAGTGTTGCCAACAAAGCAAACCCTCTGCCCTCAAAGACCTTCACTTCTAATTAGAGAGATTTGATGATCTATTATCATGAGACAACCCATTGCATAATGATGAAGAACACTTATGAGACAGCTTTGTGCTTACTGTAAAACCTGAGAATACACGAAAATGATTAACTGTGAGGATCCTTTACGATGGTAATACAACCAGGCCACCTCACTGTGTGTCTTAACATTTGCAGTGGGTCATGTCTGCTCTTTGTGTGTGTGTGTGTGTGTGTGTGTGTGTGTGTGTGTGATGTATCATAGTGTTTAAAATCTGTATAGTTCTTCTCTAAATTCAAATGAATGGAGACTAATGTCCATGTTCTTACACTCTAAAAATTTGTATTAATTTCCTGTCATTTGTCTTCTCACCGTAACTTCTGCTTTACCAGTACTAACTTACAAAGTACAGATGGGTCTAAAAAAATCTACACAAGCATTGATTTTAGCCATAACTTTAGAATGTTCTTTTCCCTCACTGAGAAATTTTGGTGTCTCCTCTTGTGCTCATTTCTGGTTCTGGGTACAGTCTGTACACCTACCCTAGGGATTTGGTGAGAAGTTTGAGTTCATATGTATTCTCTCCTTATATAATATTCAGGAAATGAGGCCCTTGTGTTATACTAAACTAGGGCTCTGGAAACAAATTATTCTTTGCCCAAGGCATACTCTGGGATAATGTCTTGGCTTCTCTCTTGTATCTATTCATCATTAATCTGTCCATTGAGTTGTTAAAGTTGTAAAAAATGATCTTGTAAAGGGAACTCATTCCTAATATTTGACTATATTAAAGCATAGACTGAGTTAATTGGATGAACTCTGAACTTGTGACCTAGGTTAGAAATTCTGTGTTATCAAGGCAGTCATATATACTAACCTAGTGAGAAACAGACGATAAGATAAAATATAAGATCCCTGTGACTTCTAACTCACTGCATAACAAAGAGTGTGAATCTCGTATATTGGAGGGATTCTTATTGGATCTCAGGGCCATGGACAGTGCAACCTGTTAGAAAAACTCAAACCTCCTTTGAACCAGTTCTTCATGTTGCTTCATGTTGTAAGAGAAGGCGGGGCTTTTTGCTTTTTGTCCCAGCCACCCGGCTAGATTAACCCCCAAAATAACCACACAGAAATTGTATTAATTAAATCACTTCATGGCCCATTATCTCATGCCTCTTATTGGCTAACTCTCACATATTAATTTAACCCATCTCCATTAATGTATGAATCATGGCGTCTGTCACACGGCCCTTCTTCCCAGCATTCAGTTCGGTCTACTCCACCTATCTAAGTTTTGCCCTATCAAAAGGCCAAGGCAGTTTCTTGATTCAACCAATGAAAGCAACACATATACAGAAGAACCTGCTACATCAGCTTCAGTAGCTCCAAGAGTCAGGATCCTTGCATGGACAAACACCTCAAAGGCTTGTTCTCTACCACATTGTTACTATCAGACATCACTGAGAGAGAACAAAGCAGGAGGGGCTTGTTGCAGACCAACTGCTCTATCTCCTTTTCCTAAAGCTTTACAGTCATTGTACTCTTACTCATGATCCCATACCCCCGAAAATGAATGGCTTTTGCGTAATGCATTTCTCATGAGAGTTGAGAGAGAGAGATGTGGCTGATACTTATGAAGACAAGGAAATACATAGAAAGTAGCCACCTTTTCAATTTCTTATTGGCACTCACATATGGAGATAATATCTAACCTTCTTCCAAGGTTAGAAATTGCCATCAGCTTTCTGGCTTTTAGTGAAACTACACAGTTTAGAAACTGGAACTGACATGTTGCAGTGATTACCTGTAACTCAGCTACTGCTGTGAAGTCCCTCTGATGCAAAGATGAGACTTTCTCTGGGAGATTGAAAAATGCACTGACAAGTAAGATCAGCTAGCATTCTGGAAATGGAAGCTGGGAATCTCAGTCTGACATTTGGAGCTGGAATCCCTGTCACTGAAGGATGGAGGGGAAAGCAGTGTCAGAAAAGAAAAGAAATGGTTCACTAGGTGCCAACCTCCATCAGCAGCAGCAATGCTGGGAACATCCAAGCCGAGGTGGCAGAGGCCATAAAGATGCCCTGCTCACTGTTCACACAGTCACAAAAGTTCACCGTGGTGGCATTTTGTCCCACAAATAGGAAAAACTTATATCCTGACCTATCTGAACACATCTTGATGTTGATGACTCTTAATATATTTTTATTCTTAGACTATCTTGAAACACTGTGCATTTGCAAAACCTTTTATGGACCAGGTTAATACATATTTATTGAATGCATTTTATATGCAAGACATTCCCAGCATATTATAATTTGGGAATACATCATCCCAGTGTCAAGAAACTATTTACATTAAGATGTACAGAGGAAATGCTGTGAAACTTTTTATATTCCGTATTTCATTAGGCCTACCCTTCAAGTTCTGTCCCATGGGTATGAGGAAAATTTTAAAAAAAAACACTTCTTGGTTGCATATAGTTTGACGGTTTCCTTTCCACAAATAATTTTTAACTAGTTGCAGTCTGGTAGACATCCAGTGATTTGCTGTTTCATGAATGTTCAAACTTCCAGGCAGTATATGTTTTGATTCTTCCCACGGTGGATGCAGATGGTAAAAGCTTTTATAAACTCATGGAAGACAGGAGAGAGTGGAGAGCTCCTGTCTTCTTCTAGCCCTACTATATAATAGGCCTGATTCATTAAAAAGATTTTTAATTCTTTCTCAGTCTTCTGTAGACATCCCATGACAGTCACTGTTATTAAGTGAGTTAGTTTTATACTTGTTGACATGGACATATCCTTCCTGTTGTGCCCACATTGCTTACTACCTCGTTTACATGACAACAAATGCTTACATCTCTCATGATATCAGATAACTGCCCCCGCCCATTCTAAAGCTAAGAGATGCGCTGAGGTGATGGTTTACTGATAGTGGTAGGCACGGCTCCACCAGAGCACAAGGATCTGCCTCACCCCAACTTTTCTATCTGTGTGCCCATCTTTTCATCATTCCCATACCACCGGTAGTCAGTGTTCTAGGACTCAAGTTGCTTACGATGAAGGAGACTACCTAAATTTGTATTAATTGCCCATTGACTACAAGAAGAAGCTGATTTCACTGGGACAAAACCCACAAACTAAGAGGCAAAGGATAAAAACCTACCTATCAAGGAATTTAACATTGAAGACAAGGTTGTGTCTTCAATATTCTACTTTCATCACAAGAGAGTATTTATAACTAAAATTCAACAAACCAGAACTAAACTTTACAATTGATCAACTGGACTTAGTGGATAGTGACAGAACATTGTACCCAGCAGATAGGCAATGGAACTGTTTAGTCCTTAGGTAATGGATCTGTCTGTATATATAATTGCATGGTAAGATAGTCCTCAAGCCTTTACTGGAATTTATGCTGATATGTTCTCTGTGTATGTTCTGCATGAGTGAACTCACATGTAGGTAGTAAAAGTGGAAAGAAACTATGTTAGGGGAAGAACGCATCTTTAGAAAGGAAGAGGAGTGGAAAGAGAGTAATTAGATGAGGTATGCTTTCGAAGAGGATTCTTATAGGGGAACAAGTTGAAGAGCCTGGGTGAGGGTACTGTGGACATAGGACAGAAAAGAACACAAAGTGTGTGTGTGTGTGTATGCATGTGCACATATGTATATGCATTTATAAATGCAATGATGAAGTTCATTACTTTAATAGTATCATAACAAAATGAAAATGTCAGGTAAGTTTGGAAGTATCCTAGAAAGACAGTCAGAGTAAAGACATAAGAACGCACCTTGAGAGAAGTTGCTTAAATATAGATATAAGAGTATGGAAGACATAATACACAAGTCGTTACATAGCTCCATGAAATGTGGCCATCTATGTCCAGGGGAGCAATAGTGGATAGGCCTATGGCCACTACTGGACTGAATCACCCTGTGAAGCTGCCTCAAACACACTTAGATTACACTGGAACCCAGAACAGAAAGAAGTATTTGACGAGGGAACTGACAGGGCCAGAGAAGTGGTGTAGATGTTCTGTTTTGTCAGTGCTGCAGAGAAGGGCTTGAACAATGACCATCCAAAGGAAGTAATGTGTGTTACTATTTGGAAAATTCTTAGAATAATTTCTTTTGTTGTTTTGTGATTTTTTTTTAGTTAATATTAACCATTACTTATATATGGAACTTTTTGTTTCACCCGGTCCTACAGCTATTCACTACCCAAGAAACACACATATTAATTATAAATTGTTTGATCTATTAGTTCAGGTTTATTATTAACTAGTTCTTACCACCTAAATTAACCCATAATTCTTGTCTGTGTTTAGTCATGTGACTTTGTAACTTTGGTCAGGGCAGAATTCTCATCTTTTTTCCTCTGCATCTGACTTGTGACTCACTTTCTGCCTTTCCTCTTCCCATAATTCTCTTAGTCTGGTCACCCTGCCTATACTTCCTACCTGGCTACTGACCAATTAGCATTTTCTAAAACTAACATGAGCGACAAATCTTTACAGTGTACAAGAACATTATCCCACAGTAATTAGTATACTATTAATATATACTGTTAATATAAATTTTAGTATTATAGTGGCAAATACATAATTTATAGTATTGAAGACAATGAGAAAATAAGTTAAATTTAAAAGAATCAGAAAAATTGGGAAAAAAAAGACATCTGAAGTCTATGTCATAAAATGAAGTTACAAGAAAAAAGTGAATTAGTCAAGTGAAAGAACTGTTCAGAACTGCTGATGGGTCAGTTTAAATACAGACCATATCTATTTTTAAAATTGATATGACCTCAATATTTTATTGAAGTTATCATCACTTGATATGTGTCAAGTAACTTGACAACAGCGACGTATCATTTATTTTGCCAATAGTGTCACCTCCATATTACAAATGAGAAAATTCAGCTCAGTGACAAATCAAAAAGAATGCATAATTATTTTCAAACTCATCTCTTCATACACCTGGGATTTGTTTATCTTCCTTGTGCCACTTTAGGTTATGGAAGCTCAGAGAGAGGCAATAGAGCCTTTGGAGGAGAAATGTCATAAAAATTGGGCTCGAAATGAGCATGTTTCTGTCACACTGGATAGATGGATTCAAGAGCAATTAGGAACTGAAGGGCATTGAAGAGGTTATTAAAAGTATTGAGGAACTCAAAGGTGATGGATGTCCTCAGTATATTCTAAAGTAAATGTAAATATGAAATTAGACTGGTAAGTAGTAATTTGAATAAAATGATGATATACCAGAACACTGTAAACAATTGTTTAAAATATATAAAATAGGAGATATAGGGGATTGTTAAAAACCTGGAGAAAAGAGTGGAGAGGGAGGATGATGAACTTGAATTTGCATGTGTAATTTGAAACAATGTAGTAGAGCATATATATATAAAGTGTTAAAAGCTCTGGAGCTCCAACAGAAGGAAGTAACTAAAAATTATTTGTGGTATTTCCCTCTGTATACTGTGATTACCATTAATGAATAAAGAAACTGCTTTGGACCCATAGCAGGGCAGAACTTAGGTAGGTGGGGAAAACTAAACTGAATGCTGGAAGAAAGAAGGGTGGAGTTGAAGAGAAACCATGTAGCACTGCCGGAGAAAGAAGCCAGAACTTTAGCGTAAGCCACAGTCATGTGGTGATATACAGATCAATAGAAATGCGTTAAATTAATATGTAAGAGTTAGCTAATAAGAAGCTAGAGCTAATGGCTCAAGCAGTAATTTAATTAATTCAGTTTCTGTGTGATTATTTCAGCACTAAGCAGCCAGGAACAAACTAGTGGCCTTCTTACTACAATTACTGTATACAGTGCTTTTGACCCATGTCTGACAACGTTTGAGTTGAAATTATAGAGCATATGTAATGGTTCGTTTTAAAGGTCAACTTGTCATAACTTAGAATCTTCCAAGAAGGGAACCTCAATTGTGAAGTTGTCTACCTCAGGTTGGCATGAAGTTAAATCCTTGGAAAGCACAAAACTGCCAAAAAGTGTGGGTAATGTAGAAAAGAAAGTGCCAGAAACAGACAGGGAGATGGAGACAAAGATAAATAGGCTCAGTGTACTGGTTAGATTTTTATCAACTTGGCTCAAACCTAGATACACCTGAGAAAAGTAAAATTCAACCAGGGCATTGCCTCCATCAGACTGGTCTGTGGACATGGCAGTAGGACCACAATTTCCCTACTTGCTAGTTGATGGAGGAGATTTTACTACGCAGTACTACTCCTGGTTTTGGGTTATATAAAGAATCCAGCTAAGCACATCAGAAAGAACAAGTCAGGAAGCTATGCTTTTCCTGGTCACTGCTTCAGTTCCTCCTTCCAGGTTGCTACCCGAGTTTCTGCCCAGGTTTCCCTTGTTGATAGGTTATGACCTGGGAGATGAAAGGTGAAATAAAGCTTTTCCTCCCCTAATTTTGTGTTGATGTGTGTTTATTCTCAGTAACAGAGAAGCAATGCTGGACTAAATGAAGTTCAAAAGCATATATTGGAAATTACTAGAAATATTCAGAAATGGAAAGGAAGAAAAATTGACAAGGATATAATATATGATCAGAGAGAAAGAACAAGAAATCTGCCCTGGTCAAGATGTGCTACAAAGAATAACCTACCATAACTGAAATAAAATACATTAGATATTGTGAATGAAGAAAGTTATGGGTATGGTTAATATCATATGTCTTAGTTTAAAAACTGTTTATGTTTTCCAGAAGTTCGATATGCATAAATAGGCTTAACACTGAGACAGTGGCTTGTGGCATGAAATAAGTTTTTGTGTGCTTTCACTTGGAGAGGCGGGTATGTGCACAGCTAAGCAAGGCGAGGAAGGAAGATCCTGTTCATTCTTTTCCCTGGGGCGAATATCCACATCATTTCCTCAAATAGAAATCACATCTCACAATTTAAGTTATGGTAGGAGATGTCCTTATTCAGGGGAGAGCTTTCTTGAAACTGCTTTTTTTTAAAAGTGGGTCTCTATACCTTGTTATGACAACTTCCCAAATAAATGTCACATTTTGAACTTCCACAGCCTATGTTCTTATTTTCTGAGTCTTCCCGATGTAGGATATTTCATCTTAGTAAATCCTGCACTCTGGTGAATACAGTGATAAATGCCAGTTTCCTGACTGTATTAAATGGGATCCAGCAATTTCTGTGTTGTATTGCGGATGATAGCTGCAGCCATTAACTTCTGCTTATCAAGAGAAGACGAGGTAATTTGAATGGCAGCTGGGTGTTTTACAGAGAGCAGATAAATTCAAGGGTCTTTTCTCAGGCTTTGTTTCTCTTGACAATTGTGCATTTCCTGGCATTCTGGCAGCTCTCCCTAATTACCCTGCTCTCAGATGTGCTTTCCTGAGCACTGCACTGACCTTGTCTGTCTCCTGGGGACTACCCCTTTATTTTCCACAGTGCTCTTCTCCTTTCTGAGGTGCAGGCACAGCTCACACACTTCCTTCTTCCCTTTCATAATTATCTACTTTAATGCTTCAGTCATTATTTATACATTCCCATCAGATTTATGCCATTTTCCCAGATTTTGGTTTGTGTATTTTTATGACACAGAAATTTTGTTGTGCACATTATTATTTAATCACATATATATGTAAACTTCAAATGTATCAAGAAATAGATAATATTTTAAAACATAGGGTCTGCCAATATAACTGTGGTAGAAAATTTGCTAGCATGCATGAGACCTTCTATTTTTTTTCAGATATTTGCTGAACAAAATTTAACTTTATGAAATAAATAGAGAAAAAATAATAATAAAATAATACTTAATGTGATCAAAAGTGTGAAGGATATTATTTCTTAATAAAAATGTAGAATTATTGTAATTTCTTATAGAGAAAATACATCTCAAGAAACTTTCGCACATTTATAATTGTTAACTTTTTTCCATTTTTAGGATTCTTTAGGGAACAGAACCATTTCTATGCACCAGGACATATGATTGTTCTTGCCATCAGTGAGAACCAGCCAAAAGGAAGCAGTGTTTGCCACAGTCTCAGTATGAAGGCCAAGAAGCCAAAAGTTACCTGTCTTCAGAGATAAGAATAACAGCACTGATCACTAATGAAGTTCAAAAACTTTGTAAATTACTAGTTTAGAGGCACACAAATATCAAATATGTCATGTCTTTGTCTTGACCCTATAATTTCACGGAATAGCATGTATGGCAGCCCTTGGAAAACCCTGACTTAGCTTAAGGTATAGCTCAGTGGTAGGATGTGTGTTTAGCATATATGACACCAGGACATAATAACCACCACTCAGAAACCAAATGCCCTAACAAATCCCAAATCATGTACTTATATAGGAAAACTTGGTTGGGTCTCTTCCCTGGGTCATAGGCCATTGGGTAGTCTGCCTTTGATCAAGTTCTGTAAGGCTTTCACAGAGTAAAGAAACCTAGATCACCTGGAAAAGACTGGATAACAATGAAAGAATGCTTGATTATTCCAGACGCTTTTGTTTTGAGTTAATGAGTTTAAGATTTCATGTCTCATATAGAGTCAGCAAACAAATGCTTCATTTTCTGTAGGATTACTTTTAAATTTTCGAAGTCCCATCACAGTCCATGTATTATATCCATGCTTACATCCATGTTCTTTAAAACAGCACCTTGTCGTACACAAAATCACATACAAACAAGCCCGCACATGTGATTTCAACTAAAGATCATAGACTATCTCTTGGGAATCAAAGTAGCATTTCTTTAGTTTTTTCTAACTAAAAAAACTAAAGAAAAGTTGCAAAAGATTCTGTTGTATGACAAGACAGGATAATGACATATGCTTTAAAATTTCAATCCTTGACTTGTTGACAAGTAATTTTTACAAATAATGAGTTTGGCTTAAACCTGAATCTTCAATAAGAATAGGATCTTAAATTCCTGCCCTCTGATCAGAGAGTCTTCTTGTCTCCTGGGCCCAACAATAAGGTGTAGGAACAAAAACAAAAACTCCTCAATATACCTCTGAAGCATCAAGATGACAGGAGAAAAGTTTTTTGCTCCCTATCAAAATTCTCAAATCATAGCTCAGTAGACTGTACTTACTGACTCTCAGTGCTACCAACAGAGAGAGAGAGAGAGAGAGAGAGAGAGAGAGAGAGAGAGAGAGAGAGAGAGAGAGAGAGAGAGAGAGAGAGAGAGAGATTCTGGTGTCCTAGGTCCTCCTGTATATGTGTTTCTTTTATTGGTTAATGAATAAAGAAACTGGCTTGGCCTGTGATAGAGCAGAGTAGAGCTGGGTGGGGAAAACTAAACTGAATGCTGGGAGAAAGAAGGCAGAGTGGCGAAGACACCATGGAGCCACCAGACAAAAAAGTCGCAAGCCACCAGCCAGAACCTTGCCAGTATGCCATGAGTAAAATATAAAATAATAAAAATGGGTTAAATTAAGATGTAAGTGCTAGCCAATAAAAAAACAGAGCTAATAGGCCAAGCAGGGATTTAGTTAATACAGTTTCTGTGTGGTTATTTTGAGTCTGGGCAGCCAGACAAACAGCGGGCTCATACTACAGATCCCTTTCCAGACAGTACATCAGTGAAGCTGTTGTTAGTGGTGAATAGGTTGTTACAGGATTTGTGGTTACAACCTATGTACCTGAAAACAAAGTTCATCTATTTGTCCTAAATGAACACATGCCCCCAAAGAACACACTCAAAAAAAAATTTACAGTGAAAATCAAACAAAGTTTTTAGTGTGGCCCCATTGAGAACAACAAAGGTTCAGTGACACTTCCAGTCCAACTCAAATTTCAGGATCCTGAAGTCATATTAAGGTTTAAGTACAGCGACCCAGTTATGCATATTTAAGCAGTTCTAAGACAAAATGTGGTCCAACTAATCATTGTCTTTGTTCCAATCTCTCCTACAAGGTTATTTGACAATTTGTAAACTCATTCTGGGTGAAAGCTTTGTTCTACATGGATCAGGTGGTAGACTTTCTATTCTCTCATCATGAAACTCCTGGAGGAAGTACATTTTTGTGGTTGTATTTTCAGATTTTGTTTTTGTTTTTGTTTTTTTGGATCCATTGTTTAACAATCTGAGAGCCTGGTTGAGAGACATGTGTCTTTTTAAAATATCTTCAGGGAATTATAGAAGAGTTAATGTTAATATTCCTAAAACGATTTCACAAAATACAAATAGAAGGGACATTGCACAGTTCCTGTTATGAGGCCACAGTTACATTGATACTAAATCACATAAAATCTCAACAAAAGAAGATAAATTCAGTCCAATTACCCTTATGAATATAGATGCAAATGGATTTTATTCCATAGATACAGGATGGTTTAATAAATGTGACCCAATAAAAGTAATCTACCATATAAACAAGTTGAAATAAAAAAGCCACACAAAAATTTCATCAGATGCTGTAAATTTCAGTGACATCGAACAACTCTTCATGATAAAAGTCTTAGAGATATTAGAGATAAAAGTAACATGCCGCTACATAATAAAGATAGGTTACTGCAAGCCCAAAGCCC
The DNA here is from genome assembly GCF_903992535.2 of Arvicola amphibius. Taxonomy (NCBI): domain Eukaryota; kingdom Metazoa; phylum Chordata; class Mammalia; order Rodentia; family Cricetidae; genus Arvicola; species Arvicola amphibius. Next base: position 158,145,589 of record NC_052051.1, read on the forward strand.
AAATCAACATTAATAGAAAGAAACTCAAGGAGATTCCACTAAAATCAGGAACAAGACAAGGCTGTCTACTCTTAATACACCTATTCAATATAGTACTTGTAATTCTAGCTAGAGCAATAAGACAACTGAAGGATACCAAGGGCATACAATTTGGAATCAAAATATCTTTATTTGTAGATGATATGATGGCGTATATTCATTGCCCTAAAAATTTCACTGGGAAACTCCAACAGCTTATTAACATTTTCAGCAAAGTATCTGAATACAAAATTAACTCACAAAATACATAGCTTTAATATGCTGTGGGTCAATGGTTTTACCCTATAAAGATTTGATTCTTGTACTTGTTTAATAAATTGCTGATTGGCCACTAGCCAGGCAGGAAGTATAGGCGGGGAAATGAGAACAGGAGAATTCTGGGAAGAGGAAAGACTCAGTCTGCAGTCATCATCCAGACACAGAGGAAGCAAGATGTGACTGCCCTGCTGCAAAAGGTACCAACCCACATGGCTAACACAGACAAGAATACCGATTTAAGATGTAAGAATTAGTTAATAAGAAGCCTGAGCTAATAGGATAATAAGTTTATAATTAATATAGGCTTCTGTGTGTTTATTTGAGACTAAATGGCTGTGGGACCTGGTGGTGCAGAAACCTCTGTCAACACTAATATATAGAAATGACAGATGAACTGAGGGAAAAATCATGAAAACAATACGTTTCAGAATAGTCTCAAATAATATAAAACTTCTGGATAATCATAATCAAGCAGGTGAAAGACCTATACTGTAAGAAAAAGTTTAAGGCATTGAAGAAGGTATCAGATAATAGAAATATCCCCCATGCTTGTGGATCAGCAGGATTACTATAGTAAAAATGGACATCCTACTAAAAACAATCAACAAATTCAATGTATCTCCCCATTGAAACTCTAGCATAAGTTCTCACAAACATTGAAAGGAAAATTTTCATCTTCATGTGAAAAAAAAGCAGGATAGCTAAAATGTTTTTGAATAATAAAGTAACTGTAGGAAGTATCACCATTCCCAATTTAGAGTTGTACTACAGAGGTACAGAGATAAGAAAAGATGGTGTTGGCACGAAAACAGACATCCTAACCAATAGCATCAAACTGAAGATCCAAGCATAAATTCACATACCTATGAACACCTAATTTTTGAGAAATAAGCCAGAAAGACAGATTTGAAAAAACACATCTTCTTCAAATGGTAATGATCAAACTGGATGACTGAATGTAGAAGAATTCAAAGAGATTCATACTTATCATCCCGCACAAACTGAAGTATAGATGGGTAAAAGATGTCAAAATAAGGACAAGATACACAGAACCCGGTAGAAGGCAATGTGGGGAATGGTTTTAAACTCATTAGCACAGAAAAAAAATTAACTTCTGAATGGAACACAGTTAACACAGGCACTAAGATCGGGAATTAAAACATGAGACTTCATGAAACTGAAAAGCTTCTGTATGGCAAAGGATACCATCACTCAAACCAAATGACAGTCAGCAAAATGGACAAAGATTTTTAGCTAATACATGTACAACAAAAGACTCATATACAAAATATATGAAGAATTTTTTTAAAAAATAATTAGGTATCAATAAAACAAATAACCTAGTTTAAAAATGGGGTGCAGATATAAGCAGAATATTCTCAAGAGAGTAACTCAAGTGGCTGAAAAATGCTTAAGAAAATGTTCAACATCCAAAGTACTTTGGTATTTCATCTTGTACCTGTCAGAACGGCTAATATCAATAAAAAAGAGCGACAGCTCATGCCAGTGAGGATATGGAGTATGGGAGGGCATTTATTGTTGGTGGGAGTGCAAACTTGTATAGCCGCTATGAAAATCAGTGTGCTGGTTTTTCAGAAAGGTGGAAATCAATCTACCTTAAGGTCCAACTTTACCACTCTTTTGATATACCCAAACAAATGCTTCATCATACCACAGAGGCACTTGCTCAAACATGTTCATTGCTGCTCTTTTCATAATAGCCAGAAATTGGAAACAACCTAGATGTCTCTCAACATAAGAATGGTTAAAGAAAATGTGGTACAGTGTAACTCAGTCATTAAAAAAAAATGAAATTTGTAAGTAAATTAAAAGTCCTCCTAAATGACACACCTCAGACTTGGAAAGACAAATATTGTATGACTTTTCTTATCTGAAAATAGTTAGCAGATAAGTCAATGACAATCAATCTAAAGTCTGTAGAAACACAGAGGTTAGGTATAGAGTAAGGGATTAGGGCCATAAGGTAGATATCCCTAGAAAACAAAATAATATAGATAGTTATTAATGATGGGTGGGCTGAAACAGAATGATCAAGTGGGAAGGGAAAGAGAAGAGGGGTCGAGGGAAAGAATATGGGGAGCGAGTGGTAAAATTAAGGGCAGTTTGAGGGAAGTAGGGAAACCCAATATATTAGAAACTTCATGAAATATTTACATATATGAAAATTATCTAAACGAAGTAGCCAAATATTAGGGGAGACAGAGTCCCAGCTGGCCATCTCTTGTCCCCAAATGAAACTTCTTGTACCGTTATTGGGTTAAATATAATTGAGCTGGTAGACAGAATATTCCCATGGTAATCCCCAAACAACCCATGTTGCTGCCAAGACTATAGATTTTTCTCCACAAACCAACTGCACAACTCCATTGCTTAAGAGAACACCTACACAACTCATTAAACCTGGAGAAGCCTACTAGTTCCTACATAGAGCCTCTACCCCTATGTTCCAGCACCTATGCTGCAGGAAGAACTCTCCACACTCTCAAAAGAGAAATGGAAACACAACACAGCCACAAAATCTTTTTTTACAATGCCGTTCTGTTTTGCAAGAGGTGCTAGTACGATGGTACACATGGCTGTGGGAGCAACCAACCAATATGCGATTTGACTTAAGGTCCACTCCATGAAATGACACCCGTACCCGCCACTGCTTCAGTGGCCAAGAACCTGAGACAAGAATGACCAGAGACCTACAGTAAAACTATTGTTATTTTTTAATAGTTGCAATAAAATGACTGCTAGTGACATTTGCTATACTCATAGATCAGTACTTTGCTCATTCATCATCAGAGACGCTTCCTCCAGAAGCAGAGGGGACCAAATAAAGAGACCCACAGACAGGTGTTGTGCAGAGTGAGGGGCCCTGGAACGTTCAGCCCTAAAGTGGAGGTCGCCATCACATTACTCCCCCAGGGCTCAAAGAATCCTGCAGCAGAGGATGCAGAAAGTATATGAGCCAGAGGGAATGGAAAACACCAAGAGAAAATCTTAAAAACTGACATGACCAATGTATGTATGAACTCACAGGTACTGAGGCACCAAGCATAGGGCATGGATGGGTCTGTACCAGGTCCTTTGCATATATACCACGGTTTTTAATTTAATTTTTTTTTTTTTTTTTTGGTTTTTCGAGACAGGGTTTCTCTGTGGCTTTGGAGCCTGTCCTGGAACTAGCTCTTGTAGACCAGGCTGGTCTCGAACTCACAGAGATCCGCCTGCCTCTGCCTCCCGAGTGCTGGGATTAAAGGCGTGCGCCACCACCGCCCGGCTTTAATTTAATTTTTATGGTAATTCTGAGTATATGAATGAGTGAGTCACTGTTTCTTATGCCCGTTCTTCTTCTTTTGTTTGTGCTGTACAATTCCAGTGTGTTAGTTTTTGTTCTATCATGTATTTTATTTATTTTATTATCTCCTAGAAGCCTATTTTTTTTCCCCAATGAGAAACTGGAGTGCAATGAATTTGTGTAAGAGAGAATGTAGGGAGGAACTTGGAGGAATAAAAGGATAGGTGACCATTATCAGGTCATATTATGTGATTTAAAAAAAAAATCTGTTTTCAATAAAACATTCCTGTTTTCGTTTTCATCCCTGTCAGCGCCTTTTACAGGAAATGGGTCGGAGCTTTTCCTGTGTGGCTCAGGGGCCGAGGTGGCATACGTCATTTGCAAAAGACACTGCTAAAGCACACCATATTTCGGAAATGTTTTTCCTGTTGGCAAGTCTAAAATAGATGCATGGGAAACAGCGGATGAATCACAGGGCACTTGGAAGTTAGTCATAAACACAAATGTATCAGGGCTGTAGAGAAGGTCCTTGCATCTATTCGCGAGTTTAGCAGGCCTGTCGTGGCTGGCCCACAGTGGAAGTGCAAAGAAAATAGAGTCAAGCAGGGCTTACTTGACAGCACTTCTTCACATCTGCTGGGATCGATTTTCAATTTCTGAGAGGCTTGAAATGGCATCGAATAGAGTAGAAGATAAAATTTTAGGCTAGGGAGCATTTTAGTGTTTGCTCTGTAGAAACCTGGCTCTCGGAGTAAGGAATGGTCATAGAGAAAATGTAATAAAGAATTAAGCACTAAATCTAATCCAACACCCTTACACAGTTCTTTTTTCTTAGTAACAAGCATTCGTTAATGGGCTGGCAGCCACAGACCGTTCTGCACACCAGTTAGCCCGTTTCTTTTGCTTATGCACACAGCACATCACACAGGTGAAAGTAGCTGGGTCTTCTTTCTGAACCTGAGTTTCCTGCAGACCTCAAGTCCACAGGCAGAGATTTGGCATGCACCTGTCCTCCTTGCCCACCAGGGGGTGTTGTGCCATCCTTCAAAGCCACTTTGGCTGCCTTGTCCTCATTAGGAGCCTGCCTACTAGTGCTCCCCATCTCCCGGCATTGCTGTGCCTCTTTGTCTCTTTGACTGCTTTCTTTCTCCCCAGCGCACAGCACTCTTTGAAATAATCTTATTTCTTCCTGCCTTTCTTCCCGATTCCTCCCAGGGAGCGCAAGCTTCTTGAGCGTAAGAATCTGCCTCTCCCGTCAATCGCCGGGTCATCTCAGTGCCCGTCAGTAGCAGACACTTAAATATAAGTTGAATGAAGTCTTCCCTTATTAGATAACAATTTCCCTCCAGGGGAAAATAACACATAAGTTGGGCTCTCATGCGAGCACTGTTATTGTGTTGACAGGGAAAGTCTCCCTGTCACGTAGCTGTTCATTCAGAGGTGACAGGAAGCACACTGCTGTCGCTTTATATTCACAGCAGCCTCACCCAGAAAAGCCACCAGCTGCTGGAGTGTCTGGCTGTGACCACTGAGAGACTGGAACCTGGGACCCCAGGCTCTGAGCCTCTGGCTTGGCCCCACCAGGTTGGCTGCTGTGCAGTCCAAATATTCATGGTGAGCGATTAGCCCAGCTCCTACCCTAGGAACCAGATCTGTACAACTCAGGCGCGCAGGAGAGCCAATTTTCCTTTGTTCTGAGGTACACTTGCCAAGTTTTGAGATGTCTGCAAGTATTTAGAACTATCTCAAAATTTTGTCTTCGAGCAAATTGAAACGTGGACGACAAAATATTTCCTATTTGTTCTTTCTGCCATTTCTGGCTAAGCTCAAAACCAGTATGAAAGGGAAGAACCACCCCGAACCCTTCTTCACACACCCCGACCCACTGCCACCCCTGTCTCGGTGTGTTCTGTCTTTTCTGTCATTTTAATTGGAATTTGTTGAAGTTTTTTGTTTTGATTTGTTTTTAAATCAGACAGTGAATGTGATCAAGGTTTATTGTTCTAAGTGTGATAAATATTTAAGATAATCTTTCAGTCCTGTGAATCCTCTACAAAAACTGAAACGGGAAAATCTAAGTTAATGGCAAAGCCGTGAGAGGGTTAAAGAAAAGTGTCTTTATCTCTGAAAATGACCGTGTCAAGAAATAATTTCTACTTTAGGCATGAAAAGACAAGAATCAGAGTCCTCCTGTGCGATGTAATTTCTTCTAAACTTTGTTAATTATATACGGAATCTCAAATTAAAAACCAAACTAGGCTTCTATTTTATGATTTTTGGGCTATTGCTGTAAGTCTCCTCAAGAATCTACATTTTTTTCGCTGGAAACAGAAAGCTACTTGAGGTAGGAGCTGAATTTTCATGGGAATATCACCCATGTTTCTATAAATACAAAAATATTTATCCAGATCATATCAGAATATAAACATAAACCCTGTTCATTCTTTTAGTGACAACAACAATAATATTACACCATGCTGCCCAGGAACAGGATCTTATGGCCCAAGCCACGGAACGATTTTCCTCATTCCATTGGCTGTGGTTAGGACATTTGTTTCACTGTG